>NC_059368.1:7520000-7820000 GCF_019703515.2 Myxocyprinus asiaticus | reverse complement strand
ATACATAGTTTAAAAAGAAAGATATGCAGTAGCCTATGAGTATAGCTACTTAATATGTAGTATCCAATGCAATAGGCTATAGTATATTGAAAAGGCTATAGCATAGATAGTGTAGCCAGTTTATTTTGAGTAGATATTAATGGATAAATTATATAGTATGAAAATTATATATTTAGTATGAATGTAGTATATATATTATTATAGTGCATTACTGTAGATTGTAGGATAGTATACAGTAGCCTATATTATAGTATATGTACGTAGCCTACTAGTATATAAGTATATTATAGATACTGAGTGTAATATTATTGAGTGCATAGTGTATATAGCATGTAGAGTAAAAGTACAGTGCATAGTATTGTTAATAAATATAGAATAGATCATTTGTACAGTATAGATACTGAGTTTTGTGAGGTAATTTGTAAAATTAGTCTGTACTGTAGGCCCTATAGTGTATGTATTGTATATTTACTGATTATAGTATAGGTGTAAGACAGATTGATGTAGGATATGTGGTATGCAGTGGTGGGGCCAAAAGGGTGGCACGGGGTGGCAGATGCCACCCTAAAAATGAGCTTTGCCACCCCGACTCGGACCCCACTCGAGTCCTGTAGACGGTGTGCAACGGCTTAACCCGTCTGTGCCATGCATGTTCCATAACAACGTCTGCCCGTGTCTGAGAAGACACACCTCCCAGTTTAATTTTTTGTAGATACTAATAGATTTTATAGTATGAAAATGAAATTACAGAATATATTAAGTATAAAACTAGTATATTGTACAATACTGTATTGTTGTATAGTAAATACAGTATATTATATACAGGTGCATCTCAATAAATTAGAATGTCGTGGAAAAGTTCATTTATTTCAGTAATTCAACTCAAATTGTGAAACTTGTGTATTAAATAAATTCAATGCACACAGACTGAAGTAGTTTAAGTCTTTGGTTCTTTTAATTGTGATGATTTTGGCTCACATTTAACAAAAACCCACCAATTCACTATCTCAAAAAATTAGAATATGGTGACATGCCAATCAGCTAATCAACTCAAAACACCTGCAAAGGTTTCCTGAGCCTTCAAAATGGTCTCTCAGTTTGGTTCAATAGGCTACACAATCATGGGGAAGACTGCTGATCTGACAGTTGTCCAGAAGACAATCATTGACACCCTTCACAAGGAGGGTAAGCCACAAACATCCATTGCCAAAGAAGCTGGCTGTTCACAGAGTGCTGTATCCAAGCATGTTAACAGAAAGTTGAGTGGAAGGAAAAAGTGTGGAAGAAAAAGATGAACAACCAACCGAGAGAACCGCAGCCTTATGAGGATTGTCAAGCAAAATCGATTCAAGAATTTGGGTGAACTTCACAAGGAATGGACTGAGGCTGGGGTCAAGGCATCAAGAGCCACCACACACAGACATGTCAAGGAATCTGGCTACAGTTGTCGTATTCCTCTTGTTAAGCCACTCCTGAACCACAGACAACGTCAGAGGCGTCTTACCTGGGCTAAGGAGAAGAAGAACTGGACTGTTGCCCAATGGTCCAAAGTCCTCTTTTCAGATGAGCAAGTTTTGTATTTCATTTGGAAACCAAGGTCCTAGAGTCTGGAGGAAGGGTGGAGAAGCTCATAGCCCAAGTTGCTTGAAGTCCAGTGTTAAGTTTCCACAGTCTGTGATGATTTGGGGTGCAGTGTCATCTGCTGGTGTTGCTCCATTGTGTTTTTTGAAAACCAAAGTCACTGCACCTGTTTACCAAGAAATTTTGGAGCACTTCATGCTTCCTTCTGCTGACCAGCTTTTTAAAGATGCTGATTTCATTTTCCAGCAGGATTTGGCACCTGCCCACACTGCCAAAAGCACCAAAAGTTGGTTAAATGACCATGGTGTTGGTGTGCTTGACTGGCCAGCAAACTCACCAGACTTGAACCCCATAGAGAATCTATGGGGTATTGTCAAGAGGAAAATGAGAAACAAGAGACCAAAAAATGCAGATGAGCTGAAGGCCACTGTCAAAGAAACCTGGGCTTCCATACCACCTCAGCAGTGCCACAAACTGATCACCTCCATGCCACGCCAAATTGAGTTAGTAATTAAAGCAAAAGGAGCCCCTACCAAGTATTGAGTACATATACAGTAAATGAACATACTTTCCAGAAGGCCAACAATTCACTAAAAATGTTTCTTTTATTGGTCTTGTGATGTATTCTAATTTTTTGAGATGGTGAATTGGTGGGTTTTTGTTAAATGCGAGCTAAAATCATCACAATTAAAAGAACCAAAGACTTAAACTACTTCAGTCTGTGTGCACTGAATTCATTTAATACACGAGTTTCACAATTTGAGTTGAATTACTGAAATAAATGAACTTTTCCACGACATTCTAATTTATTGAGATGCACCTGTATTATATATAATAGTACAGTATATATAGAATATAAGTATATTATAGATACTGAGTGTAATATAGATATTGAGTGCATAGTGTAAATAGCATGCAGAGTAAAAGTACAGAGCATACTATTGTTAGTAAATATAGCATAGATGATTAGTATAGATACTGAGTTTTGTAATTTCCTTATTAAAATTAGTATGTACTGTATAGTGTATGTACAGTATAGTGTATTTACTGAGTATAGTACAGGTGTTTAGACATATTGATGTAGGATATGTGGTGTGTTAAGATTTTTGGTATAAAACCCTATAGAGTATAGTATAGATAGTGTATTTATAGTATACTGTAGATATTCAGTATAGCTACTTAATATGTAGTATGTCATGTAGTATAGTACATTGAGAAGGCTATAGATATTGTAGCCTATTAAGTTGTAGTACATACTAATAGACATGTGATATAGTATGACAATCAAATATTAAGTATGAATATTATATTGTACAATACTATACAGCTCTGGAAAAATTTAAGAGACCACTGCAAAATTATCAGTTTCTCTGGATTTACTACTTATATATACTGTATGTGTTTGAGTAAAATGACATTTTTTGTTTTATTCTGTGAACTACTGACAACATTTCTCCCAAATTCCAAATAAAAATATTGTCATTTAGAGCATTTATTTGCAGAAAATGACAACTGGTCAAAATACAAAAAATAAAAAAATGCAGTGTTTCCAGACCTCGAATAATGCAAAGAAAACAAGTTCATATTCATTTTTCAACAACACAATACTAATGTTTTAACTTAGGAAGAGTTCAGAAATCAATATTTGGTGGAATAACCCTGATTTTCAATCACAGCTTTCATGCGTCATGCTCTCTACCAGTCTTTCACATTGATGTTTGGTGACTTTTGGCCATCCATCTTCCTCTTGATCACATTCCAGAGGTTTTCAATGGGGTTCAGGTCTGGAGTTTGGGCTGGCCATGACAGGGTCTTGATCTGGTGGTCCTCCATCCACACCTTGATTGACCTGGCTGTGTGGCATGGAGCATTGTCCTGCTGGAAAAAAAAACAATCCTCAGAGTTGGGGAACATTGTCAGAGCAGAAGGAAGCAAGTTTTCTTCCAGGATAACCTTGTATGTGGCTTGATTCGTGCGTCCTTCACAAAGACGAATCTGCCCATTTCCAGCCTTGCTGAAGCACCCCCAGATCATCACCGATCCTCCACCAAATTTCACAGTGTGTGCGAGACACTGTGGCTTATAGGCCTCTCCGGGTCTCTAAACATTAGACAACCAGGTGGAGGATCGATGATGATTTGGGGGTGCTTCATAGTATATTAATAGTATATGAGTATATATACTATACACTATGGGCTACTATACTATTTTTTTACATACCACATATCTTATATCTGTCTTTCTAAACACGTATACTATACTCAGTAATTAAACAATAAATACACTGAATATTAACTAAGTATATATATATATATATATATATATATATATATATATATATATATATATATATATATATATATATATATATAATTAATTGGTATAGATAATGAGTTTTGTAAGTTACTTAGTTAAGTTATATACCTTCTTAATATGTAGTATGCACACTATATTATGCTTCTTAACAGTAGCATAGTACACTGATAGCAATAGATACTGTAGCCTATTTAATTTTTTGTAGATACTTATAACAGATACATCATATAGTATGAAAATTATATATATTAAGTATGAATATATTGTATTTAACAATACTGTAGATTGTATATATAGTATATTATATGTTATAATACAAAATGTATATTTAAAGTTTATGAGTATATCATAGATACTGAGTATAATTAGATGTTGAGTGCATAGTATAGTATGTAGAGTAAAGGTTCTGAGCATAGTATTGTTAGTTAACATAGCATAGATAATTGGAATAGATACTGAGTTTTGTATCGTTACTTAGTAAAGTTAGTATGTATAGTGTATGTATAGTATAAAATATAATATAGGAATTGAGCATAGTATAGTATACTGTTAACACATTAAATAATCTTGATACCCAGAGTAGATATTTATTATATTATAAATGGTCATAGAGATAGGCCTATTTGGTATAGAATTAATACTGAGAATGAGTGCGAATGAGAGTTAATAATTCATAAGAATCCAGTCGTGTGAAGTTTTAATGATTAGGTAAATCTGACTAACCTTCATCAGTTTATGGTGGATTTAAAGCACTTTCAGAGATGCAGATAGTCTGTTATTAAAGACAACGGATCAGTACATATTTAAGTTGGGCCCCCATTTTATATACTATATATGTTATATAATATAAGATATATAAGATAGAATTATTATTATTGAAAATGGACTGAATAAAAACAAAATCATTATATAACTATTTATTCTATAAGGCTTTCTATGTAATTTCAAGCAGTGACCAGTGGATTTCCCCAAACATATAGCTCTTTACAGTCTCTAAACCATATGACACGTCCCCTGTCCCAGGACAGCACAGGCCTGTCTTTAACTTCCTAGACCATAAAGTTTTATTACAGTAATTTGACAAACCCAGTGGCCACTTATCGTGCAAAGATCAATTAATGATTATACCAGAGAGACGCTAATCTTTCCAGTTTAATAGTTCCTTTTAGATTTATTCCTATAAAGCCCAATGAATACAACAAACTGAGATTGTTTGTTGCAGTTTTAGCATATTTATTATTGTATATAATAATATTTATATTAATTAACTAATTAATAAATGTTTAAAATGTAATAATTTAAAATTTTATATAAAACAACAGTTATCCAGACTTTTTTCAGATCTGTATACAGTACATCTTACATGTCACTCAGAAGTGGAGATCAGTCTGAATAATTCTGATGAGCTTGACTCTTCAGGCCACATTTCTAAAGCTATTGCACCCTCTTGTGGAGACAAATCACACCACACACAGAAATATGTGTGAGGTAGTATGGAAAACATATTATTTTCCACCTGAAAAAATCTGTTGTTTTATGCCACCGTTTTCACTGCAGCAACACTTTCAGCACAGTGGCAGCATAAAATAATTTGTTTTGAAGACTGCACTGTTTTTATGTATATACTTGCAAGAAAATAAAGCAACACACATACTACAAAACTACAAAAAAAAACATAGGCCTAGATATATGGTGAATAGAGGTAAAATCTTGTAATTTTACACCATCTAAAACATCTGTAAATCATTTTTTTTTTTTATCTAACACAACCAGAAAGGTTGTTATATAATGCATTCCTTTCACTGACACACTGATTTGAAACACTAAATTACTTGCATACTCTTGTTGTTGCAACCTAGTGAAATCTAGAGAAAAGCACTAGATGGCGCTGTTGATTATATTTCTTTGATATTAGCACTTCTGAAACTTCTGGATCAAAGCAGTCTTATTTCATTGAGAAGTAAGTGAAAATCTATACAAGCATAAGCTAAGTAATAATAGATGCAATTGCTCTGCATCTGAGAACTTTGACAGAAATACATAGAACCACAAAGTAATGTGTAATAATCTGAGTAGTAGTGGCTCAGATCATTCTGACACCTGTACAGTCATAAGCACAAGTGCAGCTCATAACTGTATCATCACAGACATTTGTGAATGAAGGCCTGTAATGTAATACAGAGGCTGTAAGAACATAATGTCTCATTCACACTCGGGTTTCTACAGCTGTCCGAGCTCCCTGTAAAATTCAAAATGTTAACAGAGCAAGTACACATCACTCAATGCAAACACAATGTTGCTTATTCTGTTTATTCTTTTTGAAACTTTCTTTCTTTCTTTCTTTCTTTCTTTCTTTCTTTCTTTCTTTCTATCTTTCTTTCTTAAAAACAGTTGGAATATACAAACATAATTAGACTATTACTATAATGCAAAATCCAAATCTGACATTTATATTGTGAGTAGACTGGAAAAATGCTATTTGGTCACCTTGCCAAATCAAGAAAAACAGGCTTTGTTCTTTTTCTATATTTCATTGTTAAAGTACAAACTCAGCTAACAATAATTAGGTTTTTTTAGAACATTCTGGAAACATTTGTTTATGGTTATCAAAATAAAACCTAAAAAGAACGTTCCTTAAATGTTAGGAATTAGTTCCCCCCAAACAAATGTGAACCATACACTAACGTTCAGAGAACATTCTTTGTTTGCTGGGAGTTACATGTATATCATTTTACTCCCTTGGAGATGTATGTAAGAAATTGTCTGTTATCGCGACAGGTCTGTCTCTCTAATGACACACAAAGGTAAAACACTCTGCTGTAACATAATAATAACATACCAATAACACAAAAACCTTTGTGTTTATTTCAAGACGCTCTCGCAGAGTTCAACAACTCAGTCAGTGTTTGACTTCTTACTTTTCTTTCAACTACTTTAATTTCTTTAGAGGAATCGTCTGGGACCCCTGCTGCTGAGGATGACATCATGAACAAATGCAATAGTTGTAGATTTATTTATCAATGACAATAAATCATAACACAAATACCACAGCTTTCCGAGGGTCCACTGTAACACCACAGGTTAGTGTTTCACCTCATTGCTCACATACTACTTTAAAGATGACATTTGTTAAACTGAGTTATTTAAAGAAATAATTGACCCAATGATGAAAATTCTGGCATATTTACAGTACTCATATCTCACGTCTAGCCCATGTCTGCATTCAGGTGACGTCACGAGACTCCCCCTTTTCATTCTGGACCCAACCGCAGGCGTGAAAAATATCAGTGAAATAGCTTGCATATAATAGCATAAATGTGCTGTTCGCTGAAAAAAACTCATGTTTTTTTTTACATGTTTTCCAGTAAAAATATCTAAACATTCTTAAAGTAAGATACATTTACTTGAGAAGCAGAAAAGACATACAAGGCAAATAGTATTTTCTTGTTTTAAGCATAAATGTTACTTAATATTGTTAGATTTATCTGAAAACAAGACTTAATGCCATTCTTTTTCTCAAGCAATTTTTTTTAAGCATGTTTGATTTTAAGGATGTTTGCAGCAAAATGATGAAAGAAATAAAAGCTGAAATAAATCATTCTCTCTACTATTATCCTGACATTTCACATTCTTTTTTTAAATTTTTTTATTTTTTTTATCCCCTTTTCTCCCCAATTTGGATTGCCCAATTCCCACTATTTACTAGGTCCTCGTGGTGGCGCGGTTACTCACCTCAATCCAGGTGGCTCAGTCAAGTCTCAGTTGCCTCCGCTTCTGAGACCATCAATCCGCGCATCTTATCACACCACGGAGACTCCATGTGGAGGCTCATGCTACACATCGCGATCCAAGCACAACTTACCACGCACCGATTGAGAGCGAGAACCACTAATCTCGACCACGAGGAGGTTACCCCATGTGACTCTACCCTCCCTAGCAACCTGGCCAATTTGGTTGCTTAGGAGACCTATCTGGAGTCACTCAGCACACCCTGGATTCGAACACGCGACTCCAGAGGTGGTAGTCCGCGTAGTCCGCGTCAATACTCGCTGAGCTACCCAGGCACCCCCGGCCTTCTACTTACATTAAACACCCCCCTCTCACCACAAGGATCTGTGGCATCACATTCCACACATACAGTTCGTTTAACACAATTAACTGCTTCCAGAGTAACCATGTGACCATTCTTGAAAATATCCCTTTTGAAGATTTCAGAATTGCGGAAGATGAAAAAAAAAACAAACACAAGCTGAAAAATAAAAAGTGGAAGAAACTTATGGATGTGTTTATATGCCACTGGAGTATTTGTGATGCATTCCAGAGGATTGCTGGAATACCTGAAAGATTTCATCTATAGAGAACAAAGAAAGAATGGTGTAAGACCTTGAAAACCCATTTTTACATGAAGGATAGGCTATTGACAGCACTTTTAAACTGATGTCTGGCTTTTTAGCTGTCGCTACAAGTATTGCCATTCACTTTATTGGAGCATGGAGTGATGTTATGTGTTTGATGAAGGGCCAAAAAACACACCTCCCTTTTTTGTAAAAGAGCAATTTAGAAGAATGAAGCAGATTTTACTGAAGAAAGACAAGGTTAAATTTTTTTTTAATGAAGCTTTATTAATGAAGTGCCATTCAAGTCATTTGATGGAGGTGAGACTTGTGACGGTAATTTTTCAAGTGTACCAAATTTAAAGACAAATCAAACCGCAGTATGGATTGATCAATTAATGCAACTTTGTGTGTGACTTACATGTTTCAGACTGATATTAAATCCTTCATGCTATGTTGACCTTTGTGAATTATTCACATATATATGATAATAATACTTGATTGCATTTTGAAGCTTGTATAGACTTTTTTTATTTTTTTTTTTTAACCATATGTAGGCTTTGCTTTTGTGACACACACAAAGTATGTGCACATTTGTGTAATTTGTTTTAGATGTGTATTACTTGTGATATTCAAAATGTGCACAAACTCATGTTTTCTGAGTGAGGGACTTTTATTATGACATTTTCATATCTGGTGAGGTGCCATATGAAACAAAGTCCAGTTTGAGGGTCCACAGTGCAGCCGTCTCCACGAAGGAAGAGAAATCGTTACAGTGGGATCCACCGGTTGACCTCATAGTCTAACTCAAGAACAGCAAACAACAGCCAGGAAAATGCTGCATGAGGAGTCCGCTGCTTTCACCCGAGACAGTAATGATATTGGTTGCATACCAACCCTGCAGATGTCTATCAACCTTCAGGATGATATACCCATACAGAAAGCATACTCATGGGTGCCAAAGCCCTTATTCAAGGAAGTTAAATATTACATCCAGGACCTCCTTACAAAAGGGTGGATAGTCAAGTCTAAGTCTCCCTACTCTGCCCTGGTCGTCTGTGTCAGGAAGAAGGACGGTACATTACATCTCTGTGTTGATTACCGCCTTCTAAATAAGAAGACCGTTCCTGATAGGCATCCATTGCTAAGAATCCAAGACCTGGTTGACACCCTCGAAGAGTATTCCTGGTTCGGTATCCTTGACCAAGGGAAGGCTTATCATCAGGGCTTTATAGCAGAGGGGTCCAGGCACATGACAGAGTTTACCACCCCCTGGGGACTGTACAAATGGGTGAGAATTCCGTTTGGGCTGTCCAATGCTCCTGCGGCGTTCTAACGTAGCATGGAAGAAATGCTGGATTCACTCAGGGATGAGTGTTGCATTCCGTATCTCGACGATGTCCTGTGTTATGTGAAGTCATTTGAGGAGCATGTGGAAGGAGTGCGGAAAGTCCCGGAGTCTCTTCCACGCCATGGAGTCAAATTTAGGTCTGAGAAATGTGAACTGTTTTGAAACAAAGTCAGGTATGTGGGTCGCCTAGTGTCTGCTGAGGGAGTACGGATAGACCCAAAAGACCTTGAAGCAGTACTTTCTTTGAAAAGTAAGACTCCACAGACAGTTGGCGATGTGAGGAGACTCCTGGGATTTCTGAGCTACTACCATGCTTTCATTCAAGATTTCTCATGTGTAGCTAAGTCTATCTATGAGCTGCTCCAGGTACAGTCAGGAACAGTCCCCAACCATAAGGGTCAAAGGAAGTCCAAGGGTCCCCAGATGTCCTCCATGACTCCTGTTGAATGGACAAATGAACACCAGAGAACCCTTGAAAGACTCATTGACATGCTGGTGAACCCACCGGTATTGGCCTACCCAGATTTTAATCTGCCATTCACACTGCACACGAATGCATCTGAAAGAAGCCTCTGGGCAATCCTTTATCAGCACTAGAATGGAAAGTTAAGGGTCACTGGTTATGGTTCAAGAACGCTGACTCCAGCTGAAAGAAACTACAGGTTACACAGTGGAAAGCTTGAGTTCCTCACTTTAAATAGGGCAGTGTTTGAGAAATTTAGGGACTACCTATTCTACGCTTCATACTTCACTATCTATACAACCCGCTGACTTATGTCATGAGCACGGCAAAGCTGAACGCTGTTGGCCACTGCTGGGTGGGGGAGTTGTCTGATTTCCAATTTGACATTAAGTACCAACCAGGCAAAGCGAACACCAACACGCTCTCTCGTATACCGGTTGACATAGAAGAGTACATGACAGAGTGTACTGAAAAGCTGACTCAAGAGGTGGTACAAGCAGCCTGGGAAGGAAGTCATGTTGCTCAGAGGAAGAATGTGCCTTGGATTGCTCTCTCGCCATGTATTCTCAAAGTAAAGAACAAATGCCTCACTGCTTATTGCTGCCAATGATCAGTCATAATGAACTTATCACAACTCAAAGGGAAGATCCAGTCATTTCCAAAGTGATCAAGCTGAAAGAAGAATAGCTTGGTAGCAGATAATGACACCAAGAAGGGAGTAGCTGGTGTGACCAGAAAACACTTGTACGAGTGGAGCAGATTACATATGGAAAATTGACTCCTCTGTCGAAGAACCATGGAGAGGAGACAGCTTGTTCTCCCTACTAAGTACAAGCAACTGGCTCTAGAATACCAGCATGATCGGATGGGACATGTTGGAACTGAACGAGTGCTGCACCTGGTGAGAGACAGATTCTACTGGCCTTTCATGAAGAGGGAAGTAGAGGAGTATATCACAAGAAAGTGCCCATGTATCAAACAGAAAAAGCCAGTCACCAGTGTCAGAGCACCAATTGGGAGCATAACGTCAAATTCACCTCTTGAAATGGTTTGTATTGACTACTTGCATCTGGAGCCGAGCCGTGGAGGTTATGAGTATATATTAGTAGTTGTGGATCACTTCACCAGGTTCTCTCAGGCTTACCCAACAAAGAACAAGTCGGGGCGGACTGCAGCTGAACGCCTTTTTAATGATTACATCCCTCGTTTTGGATACCCCGGCAAATTACACCATGACCAGGGCATGGAGTTTAAAAATGAGCTCTTCCGTACACTTCAGCAACTGTCAGGAGTAAGACAATTGAGGACGTCACCATATCACCCTCAAAGCAATCCAGCCGAGTGGTTCAACAGAACACTCTTGCAGATGCTACGAACATTCGCTGACAAGGAGAAGGAAAGGTGGAAGGACCATCTCCTGCAAATTGTACATGTTTACAATTGTACGCATCATGAGTCCACCGGATATTCCCCTTTCTATCTATTGTATCCACACCTATCTGTTGACCTGATATTTGGTCTTGTCGAGAAAAGTGATCCGGTGTCACCCAAAGGATTTTCTGACCAGCGGACGAAAAGAATGACCGAAGCTAATTGTACAGCACAGGAAAACAGCAAACATGCTTGTGCACGAGGCAAGGTGCTCTACGATCTGAAAGCCAAAGGTGTAATGCTGAAACCTGGTGACAGATTTCTTGTAAAAAATCTCAGCGAGCGAGGGGGTCCAGGAAAGCTGAGGTCCAACAATCAAGCTGAAGTTAGACGATCTGCCAGAGATAGGAGGCCAAAACAAATGTTCACATATGAAGCTTTCATTGCAACCACACACCACCCTCAATACTGTGGCAGCCCATACACTACCTCACTTACCTTAATGGGGCACACCTTATTACATTCCCCAACCTTTCCATCACATACACTACACATCATATATTGACTGGAGTTGGGTTAAAAAAAATATGGGAAAAAAGAGTTTTAAGAGTGTTGGGACCAAGAGTTTTGGAGTTTAAAGAAGTGTTAATAACTGGAGCTTGATTTATTTTGTCAGGGAGGATGTGACACACACAAAGTATGTGCTCATTTGTGGAATTTGTTTTAAATGATTATTACTTGTGATATTCAAATGTGATAAAATATGTTTATCATTTATATGAATTTATTTTTCTAGGAAATAGCAAAATGCGCACAAACTCATGTTTTCTGAGTGAGGGACATTTATTATGACATTTTCATGTCTGGCGAGGGATTTCAGGAGATCACGGGTGAAGCAGCACTACTGCGCATGTCTCCTCATAACTTTTGAGGAGCTGAGAAGAACAGACGTCTTTTCCCCTGTCTCCTTATTTTCTTCTTGTTTTTACATGTATGCCTTACAAATAATGTATGAAACATATCAATATTGACTGATTTACCAACTAAATGAGTATATTGACTGTGTAACTGTTTTTTGTTTTTTTGTAATTCAGAGTGGTAATTTGCATTTTTTTTTTTGTTTTGTTTTTTGTGAAAAGTGCTGATTCCCTGATGCTCCAGCGTGTTAAAAGTTAATTTTTGTAGACTTCAAATGACCTTTAAAAGAGTTATAATGCTGTATGTTTGTATTTTAATGTTATAGTCATTTCATCTGCTCAATTTTGGACTTAACAGTTTAAATAAGTTCATTGCACTTAATGTTCTCAGTTTGGCGTGCTCCTCTGGTCACGTGATGTATTGCTCACAATAGTGAATGTCTAATAAACATGTTGTATGCTGTGAAATACACTGGAACTAAAACTTATGGAACTTTAAGGGGTGAAATTAATTTACATTTATACAGAGTGTCTCAGATATGCATCAGTGCTTACAGATACTGAATATTCTGTCACTTTTCAATGTTTAATGTAACAATTATTTTCAGTGTACTTGAAGTTGAATTATTGTACAGATTTGGTTTACTTAATGCCAGAAAAGGAAAAGAGAAAATACTGAATGTGTGTCAAGATTAGTGCATGTTGAAATTGTGATTATTTTTTGATAAAAAAGAGCTTCAGAGTGTATAAGAGAGAGAAAAAGAGATGACACATGAACACTGAAAAAGTGAAACTTTATTTGCTCTTAAGAGCAAATGTGAATTCTGACAAATGTTTAATAAATAACAATTGAGGAGCTGAGACGAACAGACCACTTTCCCCTTGTTTTCTTATTTTCTCCTTGTTTTTACAGATAATTCTCATCTGTTGAGTTGGCCTCCTGGGTGGGGTCAGCAACACTTTATGTGAATTGAGTTTATGTAACATCTTGTCACTTTATGTCTCTTAATAATGACTATTAAACAAAATACCAAGGCCTTTTGCCTGTGTTTTCTGTAAAGTCTTTAAAAAGAGATTTATATATAAAATGATTCCAAAATGAAATTTATGCATTGCAGTTTTTCTCAATCGCTTTGGCTCAATTTTCAAATGAGAATTATTTGTTTTTCAAAACATTAAGTTCAAGTCTCTGAACAATTAGTTTCTTGTTCACACCAGATTTGAATTTCTTATTAATTTAAGCAAATTGCACGTGTTTTGGCACATGTCTGCAAAAGAGTAAATACAATTGTCTACAGTTTGCACAATAACTAAATGTACATGGCTTGCTGATCAAAACTGATGAGTTGATTCTCAGTGAAATTGTCATACTCTTCACAACTTCTAAACATCATCATGTGAGCCATCACATACAAAATTATCCATTTAATTATCAAAATCTGTCAGACATACATGTACAGGTGCATCTCAATAAATTAGAATGTCGTGGAAAAGTTCATTTACTTCAGTAATTCAACTCAAATTGTGAAACTCGTGTATTAAATAAATTCAGTGCACACAGACTGAAGTAGTTTAAGTCTTTGGTTCTTTTAATTGTGATGATTTTGGCTCACATTTAACAAAAACCCACCAATTCACTATCTCAAAAAATTAGAATACATCATAAGACCAATAAAAAAAACATTTTTAGTGAATTGTTGGCCTTCTGGAAAGTATGTTCATTTACTGTATATGTACTCAATACTTGGTAGGGGCTCCTTTTGCTTTAATTACTGCCTCAATTCAGCGTGGCATGGAGGTGATCAGTTTGTGGCACTGCTGAGGTGGTATGGAAGCCCAGGTTTCTTTGACAGTGGCCTTCAGCTCATCTGCATTTTTTGGTCTCTTGTTTCTCATTTTCCTCTTGACAATACCCCATAGATTCTCTATGAGTGGGGTTCAGGTCTGGTGAGTTTGCTGGCCAGTCAAGCACACCAACACCATGGTCATTTAACCAACTTTTGGTGCTTTTGGCAGTGTGGGCAGGTGTCAAATCCTGCTGGAAAATGAAATCAGCATCTTTAAAAAGCTGGTCAGCAGAAGGAAGCATGAAGTGCTCCAAAATTTCTTGGTAAACGGGTGCAGTGACTTTGCTTTTCAAAAAAACACAATGGACCAACACCAGCGGATGACATTGCACCCCAAATCATCACAGACTGTGGAAACTTAACACTGGACTTCAAGCAACTTGGGCTATGAGCTTCTCCACCCTTCCTCCAGACTCTAGGACCTTGGTTTCCAAATGAAATACAAAACTTGCTCTCATCTGAAAAGAAGACTTTGGACCACTGGGCAACAGTCCAGTTCTTCTTCTCCTTAGCCCAGATAAGATGCCTCTGACGTTATCTGTGGTTCAGGAGTGGCTTAACAAGAGGAATATGACAACTGTAGCCAAATTCCTTGACACGTCTGTGTGTGGTGGCTCTTGATGCCTTGACCCCAGCCTCAGTCCATTCCTTGTGAAGTTCACCCAAATTCTTGAATCGATTTTGCTTGACAATCCTCATAAGGCTGCGGTTCTCTCGGTTGGTTGTGCATCTTTTTCTTCCACACTTTTTCCTTCCACTCAACTTTCTGTTAACATGCTTGGATACAGCACTCTGTGAACAGCCAGCTTCTTTGGCAATGAATGTTTGTGGCTTACCCTCCTTGTGAAGGGTGTCAATGATTGTCTTCTGGACAACTGTCAGATCAGCAGTCTTCCCCATGATTGTGTAGCCCAGTGAACCAAACTGAGAGACCATTTTGAAGGCTCAGGAAACCTTTGCAGGTGTTTTGAGTTGATTAGCTGATTGGCATGTCACCATATTCTAATTTTTTGAGATAGTGAATTGGTGGGTTTTTGTTAAATGTGAGCCAAAATCATCACAATTAAAAGAACCAAAGACTTAAACTACTTCAGTCTGTGTGCATTGAATTTATTTAATACACAAGTTTCACAATTTGAGTTGAATTACTGAAATAAATGAACTTTTCCACGACATTCTAATTTATTGAGATGCACCTGTATATTCCATAAACATAATGACATGGAACGTTTTTTTTTGTTGCTTTTTTTTTTTGCATGAATGTCATTTTGTGGCAATTTTCTGTTTTTCTCATTTGCTAAGACACGCTTACAGTTTTTTTTTAAATTGGTTTGGTGCAGTTTTCACAAGCAAGTGGTACATTTTCAAAACTCTTAGTACAAAACTTTAAACTGATCACACTTGTAACATCGCTAGTCATTTTTTCAAAACCTGATCTCATGCTTTCATTCTAGTTGCACATATTTTCATTCCACATAATCATTGTTTCAAAACACAAGATCATCGTGATATGTAATGAGAACATTTGGTTTAATCACCAAAACACAACAGTAAGATCTTCTTTCAACTTAGTACTTTTAACAATCAGTTCATTCAGTAGCAAACAATACAAGGTACAGGTTTCAAATCACCCTCGGTGCTGAATGAATGTTACTTTACTGTAAAACTATACACAGCCATAACAATGGATGTTACACTTACGTTCAAACAAACTGACAAAAGCCGTAAAAAAAATAAATAAAAAACTGTAAATGGAGATCTGAAATACACAAAATATTAATTAACATCAAGCCGGTCTTCAACATTTGGCCATAAATTTATCAACATCACAGTGAATGTCCTCACTGATCAGGCACCATGGGAAAAACCTTCTGGCATGATGAATCCAGGCTTGACATTGCTCTGCAGTTATATCATTGCAAGCTTAATCCATGGCTTGAAGAAGGGTGACATGCTCATGGGGATGGCGATCATACACCTTCCACCTCCATGTAGAGAAGAATTCCTCAATTGGGTTGAGGAAAGGGGAGTATGGGGGAAGGTAGAGGGTCATGAACAGAGGATGTGCCTGAAACCATTCCCGAACCAGCTCTGCATGGTGGAAACTGACATTGTCCCACACAATAACAAAGATAACATCTTCACCCTGACAGGCCTGCTCAAGCTCATTTAGAAAAGCTATCAGGTGTTCAGTATTGTATGATCCAAGAACTGGTCTATGGCCTACCACACCATCTTCAGATATAGCCGCACACATTGAGATGTTTCCCCCACGTTGTTCAGGCACTTGGATGGTTGCCCTTTGGCCAATAAGGTTACGTCCACGGCGTCTGGTTTTTGCCAGATTGAAACCCACCTCATCAACAAAAATATACTTGTGATGATTCACAGCAGCATCCAGCTCCATCACCCTCTAAAATAATCTGGTTAGCTCTTTTACAAATAATAGTTGACATTGTTGTACATTTCTAAATTGCATGTCTATCACACAGTAAAAGCTGAACATACAGTACACCGATTTAGTGTTGTACCTGAACATATTCTGAACGCAGTTGTTTCACCTGGGCTTTGTTTCTCTCAAAAGGCACCAGGTAAATTTGTTTCATAGAAACCTGGTGCTTCTTCAAAAGGCAGGCAATGGTTGGAAGGCTAATTGTTGCCACATTGGAAAAGGTGTAATTGCTCTCCTTGATAGCCTGCTTGATTTCAGACAGCCGTATTCCACCTGACCATTTCCACCACAGCCAACTCCTGCTGGTCAGTCAGAACACGTGGGCGACCACCACCAGGTTGTCTCCTGTTACTGTAATTCTGAGTGTAAAACAGTATGCTGTCAATATTTTACTACTATAAATGACATAAAACTGTGACAATTACATGTTGTTCTTCTATACAGTAATGCCATTTACAGTACTATATTGGAAAAGTATAGTGAATAGTTACTGTAGCAGACTTACCGGTTTTCTTGGCGAAAAGTTCTGATGATAGAGCTGACAGTTGACCTTTGTAAGTTAGGCTGAACTAACCTGGTCAACCACATGGTCAACAATGATGGCCCAGACTTCATTTGGGATGACAGTACGCTGCCTTCTGCCTACATTTCTCTGAAGACCACCTCTTTGTTGAGGAACACCACCACCTCTTTGTCTAGGCCCATGGCCACCTCTTTGTTGAGGAACACCACCACCTCTTTGATGCAGGTTTTCTCTCTACAAATCTATCCTGCTCCATGTTTGAACATTGCAAATTCTCACACACAGTTCTACTTATATGTTATCTAATTGTGATCATCGGGTGAAAGTAATTAGTAATATTTGGGATTATTATAATTGGTCTTTCTTGACTGAAAGCTTTTACAGTAATTTGTAACTTACAAATTATCAGACAACAATCAGACCAGTTGAAAATCTGTGGACATAATAAATAATTAATTGATTAAACATTCAAAGATCAGTTGAATTAAATGACAGACAAACTGAATGATAAGAGATGCAAATCAAAAGTTTGATATTGATAAGATTATGAAAGGCAGTTACTATGAATGAATAGTTGATATTGATGAAACATAATAAGGATACTTTGTGATTTTGTGTTTTGTACTAACACAATTGAAAATATGCTGAAATGTTTGAAAAAAGTGTATTTTTGATGATCCGTTGTGAGATTAGTACTAAGAGTTTTGAAAATGTACCATTTGCTTGTGAAAATTGCACCAAACCAATTAAAAAAAAACTGTAATGAAACTGGGATCCACTTGATCTTCATCATCACCTTCTTAGCACAGCAGAAGCCTTCTCTTGCAAATGTCTTAACATTTTTTAATTGTTTCACACATTTTTCACACCCTTTGTTAAAACAGTTACCACAGATCTCATTGAAAGACTCCAAACTCTATTGGATTAACTGTGTTGAACAAAAGGAAAACATCTATTCACAGCTGATAGAAAGTACTTGCATAATTATGAATCTCTAATGCACCTGTGTGAAACTCGTTTGCACAACTCTTCAATCAGCAATCAGTCCTCATCCATCTATAAAAGATGCCACCTCTGTGTTGCTATTTGCAAGCATGGATCAAAGAGGCCAAAGGCATGGAAGGAGAGTAAGAGGCCATAGCAGAGGGACCCGAGGAAGAGGAGATTGCATGCATGCATGTGTGGTGGAGGAGCCACAGCAAGAGGAGAAAATAGAGCTCAAGTTTCAAATGAAATTTGGGCAGCAATTATTGACCATGTCATCAATCATGGCTTGTCCTTTCAGGAGGCTGGACAAAGGGTCCAGCCCATTCTGAGTCGGAGCACTGTGGCATCTATTGTCAGGCTTTTTCAGAATGAGAACAGGTAAGTCACAGTGTTACTGTATACCATTGTGTATTTCAGCTTTACTGTATTGCCCTGTTGGTAGAACAAACTGTGCGATTGGACTGCATGAAATCCAGGCAGCAGTAATTGCAGATCAGGGAGCATTTAGAAATATCAACAGTGAGTTTGGCATCTATTGATAGAGTCCTTAAACGAAACCATGTCAGAATGAAGCAGCTGTACAGAGTTCCATTCCAAAGAAACTCTGACATCATGAAGGAGGCAAGATTCCAGTATGTGCAGGTACGGATTTGCTATCGTAATGCCTTGTCATACCATACAGTTACATGCAACTGGAATAATTTACTTTATGAATTTGCTTTTTTTCTTGGAGAATAATGGAGCTTGAAACTGAAGGGGCACATCACAAATTCATTTGTGGATGAAGCCGGCTTCAACCAATCAGTCAGAGGGGTGCCAATATCACCATGTGTGCTGCCATCTCCAATGATGGTGTCCTTTGCCACATACCAACTATCGGCCCATACAGTACAGAACGCCTCACCACATTTCTTGATGTACTGAATGAAAGATGGGTTCCACCCGAAGAGAGAGGGCTGTTGAGGCCTGGCATGACTCTGTATGTCATAATTTGGGACAATGTTGCCTACCACCACTCTCGCCTTGTGAATGAATGGTTTGCAACACAGCCCCATATGATGATACAATTCCTCCCTGCATACACTCCTTTTCTGAACTCAGTTGAAGAGTTCTCTGCTTGGAGATGGAAGGTGTATGATCACTGGCCATATGAGCAGATGTCCCTCCTGGAGGCAATGAATGCTGGGTGCCTGGTGATTGGTGCAGAGGACTGCCAGGGATGGATACGCCATGCAAAGAGGTATTTCCCTCGGTGCATTGCAAGGGAAAACATCCAATGCGATGAAAGCTGTATTTTGTTGTCCATTGTGTAATGATTGATTGAAAGAATATTAATTTGACCACAAGTTGTGGTGTTTGATGGAAATATTTGCTTTTGTTGCGTGTTTTTAATGTTTTGTGAGTGTTAGAGCATTTTGCAAACAAAGTTAGTCATTTTGGCCAGTGAGCTTCAGTTTTAGCCTGTGTGTTAACTGTTTTGAAAATGTGATGTCAGAGTGGACAAATGTGTTTAAGCAATTGAGGAAAAACTGTAATTAAAAATAACAAAGCATCAAGGCAAAATCCTAAAAGCTAAGCTTTAGTTCCTCTTCATAAGAGGTCTCTTTAGAGTGTGCTTTATTGAAAACAAACTCAAAGTAACCTGATGTTCAAGGAGGAAAGAAATATAATAGATTTGAGCTTTCTTACAGGAGATTAAACTTTAGTCCCTTTACTCTCTCTACTAATTTGTTGCTTAATAATGGACTTCTAGATGAGGCTTCAAAGACATCAGAAACACTATTGAAAGAAGTGAGGTGATGGAACTTACTTTCCTGGTCTTTGAGATCCACAGACTCTATTATACGAAACCAAGCACATGCTGTTGTGCTCACTATACCTTCATCTGGTTCAAGGTTTTTGGGGGATAATAGCTATTTTAGGCCGAACAAAAGAGACTGTACAGATAAATTGTGTCTAAGCCAAAACCGGTTTAGGTTGACAATGAAAGACACTTGTTTCGACACAGGACTGAAAGGATGAATTTGAGGGAGAGGTGCAAGGATAAGGCCCTTTACTGTGAGCTTACACTTCTTTTCCAGGGGCCCTGACATCTCTTCATATCCTTGCAGTCTTTATAAATGCTGAGGAATCATTACTAAATTACTGTAAGAAAATGTTTCTATGAGAGACCATTCAAAGTCAGGTTTATAGTCATTTTTAACACTTTAACATAGCATAGTTGAGGAAAAAATGTCATTTGTGGTTCTTCAGGAAACTGCAGTGCATAGTTATAAAGTAGATTGCAGACAATAAATAAAATAGATAGGCAGATAGATAGATAGATAGGTGGACAGACAGACTGACTGAATGATAGATAGATAGAATACTGTTGATAGACAGACAAATAGATAGATAATACTGTAGATAGACAGACGGAGGGACGGACAGACAGATACATAGATATAGATAAATGATATGTTATGAGTTTAACATACTCTTTATTTTTTTGTTGTAACAGGTCAATTATACTCAGCAAAGTGAGTAAATCCAGCCAGGTCTAATCATGTTCATTCTTTATAATTGAAATGAAAACATCAGGCTCCAAATTATTTTTTGGTTAGGTTTTTCACTTCTCTCAAAAACTGGTAAAGTTACACTATCTGCTTTATAAAGCCAATTACATGGCCAATAAAATGGAAATAATCTGTTAAGAACAATGTTTTCCTAAGGAAAAATGAGAAGGAACACTAATCTCCATAATGGTGACTTAAAATAAAACAGAAACACTCAGCTAAAACAAGAATTGTTTTTTTTCTAATTGACTTAAACAATTGACACACGTGCATTAAAAACACAGAGAATACAAACATGTCATTCTTTAGTAAAATGAAAAACAATTAAAATAAATCAAAAATCCATATCATATAATTCAAATAAGCCACATATATATATATATATATGGTGTAGACAGATGCATATGTAGATGGACAGACAGACAGACAGAGATAGGTAGATAGGTAAATACATATAGTTTTATGAGTTTGACTCAATCATAAAGCCAGTTTTGTTAAATAAACTGGAACGAGCAAGGTGAAAGTGTAAACATGTCCCTGTAAACGTATCCAGGCCTGATGTACAAAGAATTAAATGTAAAGATGAGATTTAAGTTGTTATTTTCAAGGTGCTAAAACTGGGGTCAGAAGTACCAAAATGTAGGTATTTCTCTTCTTTTTAAATATATTTGAGGCCTCTGAACCTCCTTTATTCTCAGCAAATTTGTGCAACTCCAGGTATGCTGAGTCTATATGTTTGAAATATTGCTGAAAATGAGCTGTTTTATCTTGGCTGTCCTATCTGACCTGAGCTGATGTTCAATTATACCAGTAAAACACCTGTGTACCTTTTCTTTTCAACTTTGAACCAGATGGAATTTTAATTAAACTCATGGCAGATGCTGAAATTAAAGGAATCTTATTTTCTAATGGGAACTGCTTCTTGGACAGCTATATCACAGATAATTGAATTTTTCAAAGGGCAACATTTATTTACTGATTATTGAGGGTTACACAATTTTAACTGCAGGTTTCTGTCTTTCTTCTTAATCTTTAAACTAATTTATGAGAAAGTGATGTTTGATTCTACTGATTTAAAAAGGAAAAATGTCAAAATAGGATACTGAACAACCGTTCACAATAGGAAGACACAGAATGAACACTTTACCATCCCCACATTCCACATTTAAGATATACAGTGTTTCTCTTCTGGGAGAAGAGAAACAATGGACCAAATGGACCAAAAATGTTCAATAGGAAATACATCAACACAGTAAGGAAAACTCTGCTACTCAAGCCATTTCATGGGGTCTTGAAATTATTTGACCTAAATTATTAGCGTAAACTTTGAGGAAGAAGAAGAAGAAGAAGAATTTGAGGCAAATCAATCCAGTATTAAGCACTGTAATAAATTAAATGTTTCTATGACACTGTTTAATCATAAAAAGTAACCTACTCATGACCTAGACAAAGACGGTTCTTGGACCCAAACTCACTGGAGAATTTGAAGGGCTCTGGTGTGTTCTGTCCCTATAGGAGACAACACATCTCCCTTCAGAGCTGCACAGCTGTCTGTGCAGAAAGAGAATACCAAGCAACACTGTAACCATCACATCAATCTCTGCCTGCTTGACAGGCGCTATGCCCACCTGTTCATGGGTGCTGCAGTCCTGGCCACAGCTTACGTGTATGATAGCTAGTGGCACGTCTGCTGGTGTTTCTCAATCCTCGGATTACAAACAGTATGTGAACTTTAAGAACCAATGAGTTGTTATCTCACAATCTTTTGTATTTTATCTCCAAATGGTTAGCTGACCTGACATGTCAAGCAGTGGCATCAGTGAGTGCATTTACATGAACACCAATACACTAATAACAACCAAAAATCATCAAAATCATCCAAACATTTGACAAAGAGAAATAAAACATTTACATTTGGGTAATTCTCTACTTTGACATCAAAACATAAGCAAGCACACACACAACACTTGGATAAGCTGGTAAAAACACAAAATTGGGGTAATGGGCAACATTCTACATGTGTCAAAAAACATTTATGACCTTACCCAGATAGAAGAAAACCATTTACATGACCATGCACGTTACACGATTATGCATAATAAGCTAACAATGCATAAGGTCATGTAAGCACCGTAATCAGTTTTCCGTTGTCAGGCAAAGGTAATAAATGGCTTAAGAATAAACCAATCGGCACACACAGATTTTGTCCCATTACCCCGATTTCGTGTTGCATTTTAACACGTTTACATGCAACGCGTTCTTCCCGGTTTATCCAATATGCACAAGCATTGTGCGCATGACTGATTACGTTTTAATATCAATATCAGTGAATTTTCTTGCATTGTCAGATTTTAAAAAAATAAGCTGATTTGATAGTTATCAGCGTATTGGTGTGCATGTAAACTTTGTAAATTCGATGGCAAAATAAAATTTCAATATCATCATATTTTTGCTATAGTTGTTGGGTAAACACAATAAAACCACACTGGGATACATTCAGGCAAGGGTCAGCTTTATAATGAAAGTAGATTTTAATCAAAAAGTTACAATGTGTTTGATTAAAATGCAGGTGTTTATTGTAAATGTCAGGTCGGGGCACATTGGCACATGTATTTAAATGTTTTAATATTTATGAATTTCACAATTTATTAATTACAATTTCTGTTGACCAAAAAAAGTTTTCATATTTTTGTATGCTGTTTTTCATTTTTGCTTGTTTTGGGAATTGTTTTGTGCTTCATAAATGTTTATCTATTTAAATTTCTTTGCAAATCAACCAAATAGCCTATAAAAGCTGCAGGTTCCCATTTGTGACACAATTTACCCCAAATAGTGACAACATGCTCCACTACTATTCAATAAACAGTATCTTTTTGCACGGCCAATAACTGTGGAAATATTCAATATCTTTTTGTAGTCTATACTGTATGTGCTTACACTGTACAAAATTTTACAGTATTTTAAGTTTAAATCTAACTTAAGAAATATTCACTGGAGTAAAAGGTGTGACAACTAGCCCCGGTCTCCCCTACACTCAAAAGTTAGCAATTCACAAGCATTTTTACACATCTGTGGTGATTGATTTAGCAGAATGAACACATTCACTCTTCACCTTCTCAAGGCATTACTTGCTCTTGGAAAGGTATGCAAATCACATTTTAGTTTCACACCCTACCACCTCTCATCCCAGTTCTCTTTCTTCTCCCTAACACTATACCCCATCCGTTTCCCCTTCAGTTGCTGCTTTCAGCTTAATGTAGCTAAAGTCCATTAGTAGCCATCCCATCTCCCCCCCCCCCCCATCACGTAAAGGCCCTGCACCCTGGGGCAGAGGCCTAATGGCAGGGGTGGCTAAAACTGAGCTCTTAAAAATCCACAGCAGTTGGGGCTCTCAAGTTACCTGTCCAGGCAAGACAATGTTTGTTTACTTTTATAGATGTATGTCTGAAAGTCACGGGACATGAAGAAGTGCTGAAGCGTTAGAAGTTGGAGGCTTGTTTACGTTGAAATAGGTTGACACTCAATCCCGATATTGTGTGAGATCTAATGTTAGGACACTAAGGTGAACACATTCCCAAAACCAGTCATGTATCTGGGCTGACATGTGTTGAGGTTCTGCATGTGTTGTGCAGCTTGATCCTTGATCCTCTAATCTTCACTACAACCTAAACAAACATGTGTGTCCACCCAGGTAAAACAAAAAGGATGTGTCATTTTCTGAAAAGAGTCTCATCAATCATCATCTTACCTGGCAAATACTTCCAATACTGATGCTGTATCAAAAGGATCAATCCTGAGATAAAAATAGCAATTCTGAAGTTTAAAAAATAAAAAATAAACTAGTGATTTTATTATTAATTGAACATGAATATTAAAACATCTTATAATAAAGAAACTTCACTAAGTTGTGACATTTTAAATAATACCAAGCTATAGAAAGTCAGATTTTTTTTTTTTTTTTTTGCAAACAAAATCTTAATGCTCTCTCTTTGCACTGTCAAACAAACAAGTGACAGCCAGTGCTGAAGTAATCAGAAATTAGCATAATTCATTCTGGTACAAGAAATGGCCAATCACTGCCAGCCATGTTAAAATAAAATGATACAGTACAAATTCTGAATCTATGTACTGACTACAATTGTCCCATGTCTGCCAAACATGTTGAGTGGTCCAAACATTAGCATGAAACTGAACTTTTGTTTGGATGTTAGGAGCGAACCACATGGCTGCATAGGAAAGCTAAAGGATGCTCCTTTGCTCCATATTTAGTCAATGAATTAACCTCCAGTGTGCTGTCTGTCTGCACTGGTCACAGAACAGTTTGAAACCTTATTTTCATCCTAACTCCATATAAAGCCTCTGAAAGCAAAATTTTTCAACTTTTGGATGAACCCACTGATTCCCAATGTGATAATGCACAGTTAATATAGGATTTCTAAGGGAAAAAGGCCTATAGTCCTCCTAAGAAGTCATTGTGTTTAACAGCATGCCATTTCACTCAAATTCAAAAAATGGCATATTGGATGAAACTAGAAATTTGACACTTTTGATACAAACCGGTTTCTATGTAAAAATGTAACAAGGTTTCTTACCAGATGTAGTTTTGTTGGCTTTTCTCACAAAGACAAACTCCGCTGAGAGACATATATGCTTATAACAAAAAAACGATTTGCCAGTGGGGTAACATTTCTTACAACATTGGCAAATATATATATTTTTTCTTGTTTTAAGCATAAACCCCACTAAATGTTGTTAGATTTCTCTGAAAACAATAATTTATATTTTAAGTGATTCTGCATCTCAAGTACTTTTTTTATTGTTTTAAGTATGTTTACATATTTTTTTACTGGAAAATAAGTCAGAAATACTCAGTAAAAAAATATTTTTGCAGTATATAAATGTAAAAAGAAAAGAAAAAAAAGATGGCTTTTAAATATCATTTTAAATGGCTAAAATGACCCAATTTAGGATGGGTCTGTTGTTTAAACCATCCAGCCCACAATTGTTTTTCTGCCATTAACTCCTGGCCCCAGTGCGGCTGCATGCCCTGTACTGCCTGTGGTTATGCTACTGATTCTGCTCTACAAAGCCAAAATGCAGTATATCAACAGTGAAACTGTGGTCTGCGGTCGAAAGTTTGGTGCGTGCTTACCAAAACTGAAGTGAAATTGCACCCAGTTGGCTACACTGCAAAAAATTATTCTCAAGACAAGTATTTTTGTCTTGTTTTCCTGTAAAATTATCTAAGCATTCTTAAAACGTGATTTATTTACTTGTCAAGCAAAATGGGATAAGATATTAAGTCTTGTTTTAAGATAAATCTGACAACATTTTGTGAACTACAAGACTTAAAATCTTATGCCAGTTTGCTTGTCAAGTAAATAAATCACATTTTAAGAATGTTTAGATATTTTTACTGGAAAACAAGACAAAAATACATTTTTTGCAGTGTAAAACTGGAAGTGTTGTTGACTAGTTTCACTAGGATGAAATGTCCACAGTGTGGCACCACATGCGAGTTGTATTTTCAGTTGTAAATGGTGTAATACAGTCAAAAGGAATGGATATTTTATTAAACCTACCCCCTTCACCCTAACCTTACCATCAGCAGAGTAAAAATGTAATTTAAGAGCAAGAATGGAACCCCCGAATCATGCTCACCATTGTTTATGATGTGAACACGTTGCTTACTTGTTTCGATGTCTTTCTAGGCCGTACCATCAGGCACAGTCTACCCCTTTGAAAGGAAAAATACACCACCAAAACAAATCACAGAAGGCCCTTTATCACTGGCAGTACTTAAGCCCGTTTTAGGTACTTTTCCCCGGTATTAGTGCTTTTCGCCACTTTTGCACCTGAGGAACTTTAGTTCCTCAAAGCCATTTTAGGGGACATTTTTAGCTCCTACTCCAGGGTAGGTACTTTTGGGGTGTATAGGGACTGTGGCAGACTATGGGAGGTGCTGCAGCCTGTGACTGGTCAAAAACCATGACACACAAAGCATTGAGAAAGGAGAGGAGCTTCACAGCTGCCAGTGGTAAACAAACTAGCAGCTAGCCTGCTATTCAGAGTTTTGTGCTAATTTTACAATTCTCTTAACAGAATATATATAACAAAGTATCCAATGAGAATCGTCCGTTTCACATATGTATGTGTGTGTGTGTGTGTGTGTGTGTGTGAGACTTCATTGGGAGACACATTTTAGTTTTCATCTCATCTGTTCCGTTTGTACTGTATGACTATACATAAAATAAAGTGATTTCTGGATTACTATATACAGTTGTACTGAGATGATGGATATAAATAATCAGCTGTTTATCGAGAGTGAGTAACTGAATTCTGTTCTAAACTAAACAGTCATGAAATCTAGTTTACATCAAGGAAGTATTGTGTGCCTGTTACTGCATGGTTACTTGCATCAAGGCATCTTTAAGTGAGCATTTCAGTACAGTAATTTATGTTGAGTCATAAAAGCCTTTATCGTAATAGATCGTGTTGATAAATAGGTTTAGTGAATTTTCAACATGTCGCTGCTTTCAGCGTGTGCTCCGTGGTCAAAGAGTGCTTTAGACGCCTCGTCTCTCCTCTCACTCTGACTGCAGCATGGAGAACCACAGGCACGGCTCATGAGCCCAGGTTAAACTGTAACCTGAAGACACAGGCTGCATCAGAAAACTGGAAAATGTTGTCTTTGGAGGCTGTATAAGGATGGATGAAGGTAGAATGAAATAAACTGCTTTTTAAACTGTTCAGAGGGTTCCGATCAAACAAAACCACTGTTGTTTAAACCATTAACTGATTAGGCAGCTGTCTACATTTTCTGATGCAGCCAAAGTTAGTATAAAACAGCCCTAATAAAAGTGTAACTCTGATACCGGAGTCCTCCTCCATCGGTGTTGTTGATTTTGTTGCCAAGGAATCACACGTGCAAATAACATCACAAGAAAAATGGTTGATACTACATGATGTCACAACAGGATTACTTTGGTGTGTGCAAATGCAACAGGGGAAAAGACTCCACGGGTTTCCAGCTCCTCTTAAGGGTTCTCATCTAGAGAGTTACTGAGGGAAAAGTACCAGGACTGTAGGTGGGAAAGGACCTGATACTTTTCCCTTTCCACATTTCAGAATCACTGCAATGCTGGCACAGGATGTTCCTCTAGATGCCAAGCTTCCAATGTTCTTCCAAGTCTTCCGAAACAGCAGTGAGTTACGACATAGCTTCCCTGAGTTGGCCCGGGCTGCTTTGGTGAAGTCACTGTGAAGACATTAACACTGAGAACATGCCATGTGAAGACGCAACTGCCCAGTCGTGATTGGTAGCAACTTATCCTTGATCCATAAAAAGACCCAAGGCCCTGTGAATTCAAATGCACAGAAGAGGTCCTGAAATAGGAATAACCACATGAGCTGGCAACTCATCAGAATGTAATTTATCCTTTCTATTTTTTAATGTCCTAGCACGTTCTGTTAATTTAATCTGGTGGTGGTGGGCCGGTGGAGGTTACCGTGTTAACACACAGATACAGCAATGTGATAGATTGTGAGCAGACTTATAAAGCAATGGCTTACATGTGATTGGCTAGGAGTTACCTAGCTAATGGTACGACGATGTACATCTGCTAGTCTTCCCACTAGAGCTACGCTGCGCTTATATTTCTTGGAGTGGAAGAGAGGAGAACACAGGAATAACTTTAGACTAGGAAATCTAGGAAACAACACAACATTGCAATACATAACCAACTAAATAACACTTTAAGAACTGACAAGGAATGAACAAAACAGGAGGGTATTTATACAAAAAGGTGCTGATGAAGGAATGGAGAACAGGTGAGGAGGATTGGGAACAGATGGCAGTGATGAGGGCAGTGCATTATGGGAAGTGTAGTCCGGGGGAAACTAAGGAAGGATGACACAAAACCAATTCAAAATAAGATTCCATGGAACAGAAGGCTGAATAACTGAGACAACAACTTGATTTTTCCAGTAATGACAACGCAGGGGTTTGCACTCAGTGTATATAGGCTGATATAGGTAACAGGAAAATTATTAGCCAGACAGCTGAGGGAAAAAACTTTTCCAATACAATACTAGTGATTAAACAGGAGGATAAACAGATATTTGCAGCTAAAGATAGAAATAAAGTATTCCAATAATATTATGAAAAGTTATATACATCGACAACATATACTAATTCTATCCAAGAAGAAATTGAACGGTTCCTTTCAAATGTGGACGTACCTAGGCTGCAGCCTGATGAGGTAGAGTAACAGTAAATTAAATAAAAAAAAGAAATTTCTTCAATGAAAATTGGAAAATCGGCAGATTATGACGGTCTTCCAGTTGAGTATTATAAAGAATGTACTGACATTCTTGCACCGATACTTCAGGAGTTGTATCAGGAGATGTTTAGGAAGCAATTTTCTCTCTACTTTGATCTCTCTACTTCCTAAGAAAGGTAAAGACACTATGGACCCGTCTAATATTAGACCCATCAGATTGCTTAATCTTGATCTGAAAATTATGACAAAAAGCCACTCATTTGCAAAGGGTTTTGCCAAATATTATTCACCCCAACCAAGTGGGTTTTATGAACATTAGATCTTCATCCGACAACATGAGATTGCTGTTTCACCTTATGTGGTTGTGTCAGTCTAAAAGTACCCCAATAACTGCTCTCTCACTGGATGCAGAGAAAGCCTTCGATGAGGTGGAATGGCAATTTTTGTTCTCCACTTTATCGCACTTTGGTTTTGTGCCCAACTTTATCTCATGGGTAGAAATATTATATAAAGAACCAAAGGCTGCTTTGATTACTAATGGAGTAGTCTCTCCCTTTTTTAACCTCTCTAGAGGGACATGCCAGGGGTGCTCTTTAAGCCCACTGCTGTTCATAATTTTTTTTTTATATATATATATATATATATATTGCCGATTACTATCAGAGCACACCCTGGGATTAGGGGGGTTGAAGGAGGCGACAAGGAACACAAGTTACTGCTTAATGCAGATGACATTTTAGCTGTGGTAACTGAGCCCTTGACATCCTTACCATACCTGGTGGATACCATACAATCATTCTCAAAATTGTTAGGCTATACAATTAATTGGAATAAATCTGAAGCCATACCCCTTTCCAATCTATGTTTACCATTTATGGTAGAAAAGTTCAAATTTAAATGAGTCCTTAAAGGAATGAAATATTTAGGAATAAGATTGTCTCAGGAGATAACAGAACTAAATTTTAATCCATTAAAAAACAATCTGGAGAAGTGCGAGAAGATTAAATTTACATTATGGGGAGAAATCAGTATGATCAAGATGGTAGTGGCCCCCCAGTTCAGTTACATATTAATGATGCTCCCGATTAAAATACCAACAGCAATTTTTAAACGATTTGACAATACAGTACAACGAAGCATTTCCTGTGGGATAGGAAAAGGCCAAGGATTAAATTAAGTTCTGTGCCCCAAAAGAGAAAGGAGGTTTGGGTTTTCTTTACTGTAGACTATATCATTTATCTTTTGCAATGGCAAAAATAGCAAAATACTGGAATCAGGTAGAGGATAAAACAGACTGGATGGATGTTTAATATAAATTCTGTTCACCTTTTACTCCCACTTAAGTATTATCGCAGACTGCTGTTAATATTACAAATCCTGTTCTCTTACATTCAAAGGATGTCTGGACCAAAATTTATAAAATGTATAAACTTTCACACAGTTCACAGAAATATTCTTCACTATTGTACAACCCTGCAATCTGTATTGGGAAAAAATGGCTTATTGGAAGCACTGGCATCACAAGGGTATAAGTACAGCTGATGATTTGTATGAGGTTGGGCTTTTCAGGTCATATGAGAATTTAACAGAGCGATTGTAACAAGGTTGACATGGGAAAGGAGGAGGCGGGAACCGGCTGAACCGTCAAAATAATAGTTTAATGAAAACTTAAAAAAAATACGGAACACAAACGCACACACTGCAGCTGCGTGTCTCTCTCTCTCTCCCGAACTGCTGCATTCCGCTGCACTTATCCCTCTCCTCGGCTGACTCGTACTACGCACACCCGGCCCCACCCTACTCCTCATCACAGCGATATAATCTAGTGGGGAAAGATACTTTCTTGAAGTACTTACAAATACGGAACTGTATAATGGCCATATTTTGCAATGTGACTGATAATTTCATCATAGAATACCTCAAACAACCACAGGAAGCTTGTAAGCCTCACAATTTTATAAAATGGTCAACACTTTTAGGAACAGCGATTTAGGAAATTTTAAAATGATATGGATAAGGGACCTTGGTGAAGAAACTGATTCTGAAAAGTGGTCTAGCATTCTGCCTGGGTGTGGGAAATATGTAAAAGAAGCAAAGGGGAAGTTCACACAATACAAGCTACTTCATAGATATTACCAAGGATGGATTTAGAACTGAGAGGCCCATGGGCCGGTACACCATGGAGGCCCCCCCATGACGTGTCACGTGACTACATTTACTTTTATGTGTTACAGGACACTTGCCAGATTTGGTTGGATTTTTCAAATTTATGGAATAAAAGTTTGGAGCAATGTCTTAAACGGCCAGTTATATGTAATTTTTAATTATGAACCGATCCAAAATCATGCATTATTAATAGGGATGTGCATGGTATTCAAATACCAAAATCACTATTCGGTTGTTCTGCACGTGTTTAGAGGTCTTCAACCTGATCTGAGTCCAACGGTACCCGACAAACCTACATGTTTTGGGCCAGGCTCAGAGTGTCGAGGCCATGTAAACACACATCTTTGATCGTTGTCCCACAACTCACTGTAAAGTTTAAAAGAACTTTAATATTTATAAATGCATCTCAAGACACCTGCGTTCTGTTTTACAATTTGTTGTGCAGGACCGTCACATTTTTTTAGACACTGTTAACTTAAAAATAATTTCAATATTTATTTATGCATCTGAGACACCTGTGTTCTGTTTCACCATTTGTTGTGCTGCATCAGACTTTTTCAGCGCTGGTGTCACAAATCAACATTCTGATGAAGTTCAAGTTGCAAAGAGGACCTAATGTGACTGTTACACATGATTCCAGATTGTTTTTCAACTGGCAAAGTTTCAGCAATTTTTGCACTTCTGTTTCTTTTTTCTTTTCTTTTTTTGCAGTTCTAAACAATAGATATCACATTTAACGGAACATTATAAATTCATAATATGCATATTTTGATGTTTTAATTTTTCTAATTTAATTTATTTTGTTAGGTGTTTCTTTATATCACACACAGAATTTTTAAATTAATACAACACATTAAATGTATGTAATGAATTGTAAATAAACCATCAGTTTTTCATATCAACATTTTAATGCTTGTTTTGACCGATATGCTAATGGTTTTAATTTGGTCAATAACTGGCTGATGCATTTTTTTATAATTGACAATGGTCAATTATACAGTTAGCGGTCATTATGAAAGAATATTTGACCACAAAATGCCACGATTAACTAATCAGAACCAAGTATTCCATAGAGCTGTGTTATATGTACAATATACTGTATATTTATATATAAAAGTATTTATAAAAAATAATTTTCCCCAGGAAATCAAAGTAAAGAATTCTTGCTTCACCACTTATGTGAAATTTAACAACGCAATATTATTTAATCTTAAGAAAACCAGGCTTTACAGGGACGCCATGCGAGGAGCAGACATGTAAGCGACGAGCTCTGCGCACTTTGCTAGTTTTTTAATTATTTTCATGTTATAATCTGGTGAGATTTGATACACCCAGTTACATAATTGTTCTTTGAGGTAAACATGGCAAAGAAGTCAAAATCCTCGGGCTCTGGAGACATTAAAAGACACTTACATGCTCAAGATGAAACCTCTGATGGGCCTGCTGACCGGGAACTCGATTTGGATGGGTCCATCGTCAACTGTCCAATATGTCTGTGATGCTGACGAAGGTTGTTGCTGACTTGGAGGATCTCGCTGTAATACGTCGATCGATTACAGAGATGGAAACAAAATTCTCTGAGTTGGTTACAAGAGTGGCAGATGTTGAGAAATGGATGGATTATTTGGAGTCATTGGAAAGGGAATTATCCGCTAATCTGCTCACGACCAAAATAGATGCAGGAAATATTTTGGAAAAACTGGAAGATCTTGAAAATAGGAGCCGAAGAAATAACATACGGATTGTTGGAATTCCTGAGCATGAAGAAGGCAGAGATATGGTTAAATTCCTAGACGAGCTCTTCCTGAGTCTGCTTGACATAACAGGCTATAAGCTGGAAATTGAGCGAGCTCACAGAGTCCCGGCTCGCAGATCGGCTAAGGGAAACAGGCCCCAATCAATCCTGGCCAAATTTTTGAGATCATCCGATAAAAATCTCATGTTGCGTGACGTGAGGAGCAAAGGAAAGCTTTCTTGGAAGAATCACAATATTTTCTTGTTCCCGGATTTTGCGAATTCAACGAGAGAAACACGATCGATTCAAGGAGTGTAAAAAACTCTTGCATCAATGGAAGATCGCTTTTGCACTGATGTTCCCGGCAAAACTGAGAACAGGTACGAAGGATGGCCGCAAAATATTTACGTGTCCCAAACAAGCACTGTCCTTCATACATTGGAGTAAGTAAGCCATTTGTTGTTTCTCATGTGAGTGGATTGACTCACTGAACATACACTCGATGGCCTGAGCTGGGCGCCATTTTTGTTTCTGTTCGTGTTGGTTCCACCTAGTGGCTGGAGTTTGTTTTGTGGAATAACACTTCTCCTTCAAGAAACTTTTGCATTGACGGAGGATCGCTTTTGCACTGGGGTTCCCGGCCAGATTGAGAATGGATGCTGTGGATGGCCGCAAAATATCTACATGCCCACACAAAGGATGTCTTTTATAAAGTTGACGGACTGAGTAAGTCATGGAGTATTTTTTCATGCAGCCTCAGAGTGAACTTCACTCTTGACCATCCGAGGAAATGGGACGCCTGTTTTGTTTCTTTTTGTGTTGGTTCTGCCTAGGATCTGGAGTTTGTTTTGTGGAATAACACTGCTTCGGGACAGTTGTGGAAGAATCTTTTCATTCTTTGTGCTTATGCCTCCTGTTGGCTGGAGTTTGTTTTGTGGAGTACTTTTTGTAGGTCATTGGAATGATTACGTCATCTGCTGCACTCATATACAGCTGGCTTACTGAACACTTGTTTGTCTGTCTGAGGAAACTGAACGGCTTTATATCGGTTGGGATTTGTTTTGTGGAGGAACACACTTTCGAGACAGTTCTGTGAATGAATCTACACTTTCTTTGTTTTATTCTGCCTATTGGCTGGGGTTTGTTTTACAAAGTATTTTCTGTTATGTAATTTTGCCTAACAAAATTTGTGCAGAAGCACCGGACTTGAGCAATCCGATGGCAAAGTTGTCGCGGGGGCTCTCGTAGGCGTACATGGACCTTTTGAGTTTAGAGGGATTGACGCTGGTTGGCGCTGTCGTGTGCGGGGTTAATGCACACGTTTTTTTCTTTGTTGCACTAATGTTGGAATGTGGTCTGTATAATCTTGTTCTTGACACACAATTTATTTTGTCTATTATATCAAAATGTTAAATGTTAATATGAGTGGGTTATCTTTCTCCACATGGAATGTGAATGGGTTATTTAATTTCTTAAGCGTAAGATATGTGATATAGTGTTTCTTCAAGAAACCCATCTTTCCCTGCAGGAAGCTAAAAAAATTGGGAAGATATGGGGTGGACATGTTTTTTTAGTGCTGGCTCAAGTAAGAGTAGGGAAGTCATTACATTGATAAGTAAACATCTACAATTCAAATCTCTCAAACAGATTAAAGATAAATTAGGGAGAATCATTATTGTTTTAGCAGAAATTCAGGGGCAAATGTTGGTTTTGGCTAATATTTACACACCTAACATTGATGATCAGGGTTTTTTTATTGATCTTGAAGGGATGTTGCAAGCCGCTGGCACCCCCATGATATAATATTGGGAGGAGACTTTAATCTTTTGATGGACTCAGTCCTTGATCATAGTGAAGCAAAAGTGTGTAAGCCCCCTAGAGAAACACTGACGCTTCACAGGATGTGTAAAAATCTTGGTCTTGCAGATATTTGGTGACTTTTGAACCCAGCTGGTAGGGACTATAACATTTTTTCATCAGTCCACAAGATTTATTCTAGAATAGATTTTTATTTATTTATATCTAAGTCCCTCATTTCATCTGTTGTGGATTGCTCAGTTGGAAACATCTTAGTCTGAGATCACGCCCTGGTGAATTTAGAGATGTTGCCACATATGGAGAAAAAGAAATCATATAGTTGGTGCTTTAATGTGTCCCTGTTGCAAAATCCTGATTTCCAACAAATGTTAAAGACTGAAATCAATGTTTATATGGAGACCAACAGGTCCTCAGTATCTTCTGTGGGTGTGGCTTGGGAGGCACTTAATGTGGTTCTTAGGGGTCGGATCATACAGTATGCCTCATTTACCAAAAAATCCAAAGCACGAGAACTCGTGGAGTTGGAAGGGAATATTAAAAGTGCCGAGGCAGAGCTGAAGCACTGAATGTCATCTGATGGAACCATTAGCAGCCACGATAAGAAAAGAGGATGATTTTCCAGGGGTGATGGCGGGAGGTGTGGCGCATAAGCTTCTGCTTTACGCAGATGATATTTTATTATTTGTCTCTGACCCTACTAGATCTATGCCTTGCCTCCACAGAATTATTAATTCATTTTCCAAGTTCTCAGGAGACAAAGTCAACTGGTCTAAATCCGAAGCTTTGGTTCTGACAGCGTACTGTCCAGTAACGGCCTTCCAGCCGGGTGCCTTCCAGTGGCCCAAACAGGGCATTAAGTATTTGGGTATTTTATTCCCAGCAAATTTGGCTGGTTTAGTTAGAGTTAATTTTGACCCTTTAATAAAAAGGTTTTCGAGCGATGTGGACAGTTGGGCTTCATTACATTTATAGATGATTGGGAAGGTTAATGTTATTAAAATGAATTGTATTCCAAAATTCAACTGCCTCCTACAATCTCTCCCAGTAGCAATTTGATAGCATAGCGAAGTCCTTCATTTGGAATGGTAAACTTCCCAGACAACATTTCAACAAATTACATAGGCCAATTGACAAAGGTGGGCTAGGCCTACCCAAGATTTTGTTTTATTATTATGCGTTCGGTCTCAGGCATTTGGCTCACTGATCGCTTCCACCTGAAAGAGCCCCTCCCTGGTTTTCTATTGAACAGGAAGTTCAATATTTCGTCACTGCAAAGCCTTTCTATTAAACTAACCAGAGAAGTTAAGTCACACCCCGTTATTTCACATTTGCACGTGATTTGGACAAGAGTGGCCAGAGTATTTAATTCAGACATTTTTTTAAATGTTGCCTTGAGCATATGGCTGAACCCCAAATGATGTATCAACAAGTCCCCTTTTTGCTGGTCAGAGTGGATTGGGAGGGGGGTTACTACAGCTGTGCCACCTGCTCTGTACTGTTTTTGGGAGTAGTTTACACCCCCCCTAATGCAGCAGATACTCTGGGAGTGGTGATTACTGCTTTTGGAAAAGGTCATAAGGTATCAGTGTATTACTTCCTGCTAATTCAGAGTCTGGGGGACAGAACTTCAACTTCTCTTAAGAGATTGTGGGAGAGAGATCTAGACTTGGTGTTGGAGGAGGGAAAGTGGGCTAGGATTCTAAAAAATGTCAAGTCTGCATCTAGAGATGCAAGGGTTCGCCTTATGCAATTTAAGAGTCTACTGGACCCCCTCTAGATTGTATAGGCTTGGTCTTAATGATACACCCACCTGCTGGCGATTTCAGTCAAACGATGGAGACACAACCTATGTCTTTTGGGGATGTGTTAATATTCAAGAGCTTTATGTGCAAGGTTTTGACATCTCAAATTGTATTTTGCCCCAGACTCTATATTTTAGGAGATGGGGCAGTCATTAATTTGGAGAATGAGCACGTGAAAAACTGGGTCCTAACTAGTCTTTATGATTGCCAGACAAATAAAATTTGGTTCGGCAATCATTATTTTAAGGAGTTGGAAGTCGGCTGGAGCGCCCCCATTTCAGGAGTAGTGTTCAGAAATGGCAAGAGTGGCAGCTTTTGAGGAGGGGGTAGCCAGAAGACTGGGGAGTCTAGACCTGTTTGTGGAGAAATGGGGCATATATCTTTCTTTTTTGGAGGGCTCTCGGGGAGGGACAGTGGAGAGATGTGTAGTGGATGTGTGTGATTAGTGTGTATATATATATATATATATATATATATATACAGGTGCATCTCAATAAATTAGAATGTCGTGGAAAAGTTCATTTATTTCAGTAATTCAACTCAAATTGTGAAACTCGTGTATTAAATAAATTCAATGCACACAGACTGAAGTAGTTTAAGTCTCTGGTTCTTTTAATTGTGATGATTTTGGCTCACATTTAACAAAAACCCACCAATTCACTATCTCAAAAAATTAGAATACTTCATAAGACCAATAAAAAAAAAACATTTTTAGTGAATTGTTGGTCTTCTGGAAAGTATGTTCATTTACTGTATATGTACTCAATACTTGGTAGGGGCTCCTTTTGCTTTAATTACTGCCTCAATTCAGCGTGGCATGGAGGTGATCAGTTTGTGCCACTGCTGAGGTGGTATGGAAGCCCAGGTTTCTTTGACAGTGGCCTTCAGCTCATCTGCATTTTTTGGTCTCTTGTTTCTCATTTTCCTCTTGACAATACCCCATAGATTCTCTATGGGTTTCAGGTCTGGTGAGTTTGCTGGCCAGTTAAGCACAGCAACACCATGGTCATTTAACCAACTTTTGGTGCTTTTGGCAGTGTGGGCAGATGCCAAATCCTGCTGGAAAATGAAATTTAAAAAGCTGGTCAGCAGAAGGAAGCATGAAGTGCTCCACAATTCCTTGGTAAATGGGTGCAGTGACTTTGGTTTTCAAAAAACACAATGGACCAACACCAGCAGATGACATTGCACCCCAAATCATCACAGACTGTGGAAACTTAACACTGGACTTCAAGCAACTTGGGCTATGAGCTTCTCCACCCTTCCTCCAGACTCTAGGACCTTGGTTTCCAAATGAAATACAAAACTTGCTCTCATCTGAAAAGAGGACTTTGGACCACTGGGCAACAGTCCAGTTCTTCTTCTCCTTAGCCCAGGTAAGACACCTCTGACGTTGTCTGTGGTTCAGGAGTGGCTTAACAAGAGGAATACGACAACTGTAGTCAAATTCCTTGACATGTCTGTGTGTGGTGGCTCTTGATGCCTTGACCCCAGCCTCAGTCCATTCCTTGTGAAGTTCACCCAAATTCTTGAATCGATTTTGCTTGACAATCATAAGGCTGCGGTTCTCTCGGTTGGTTGTGCATCTTTTTCTTCCACACTTTTTCCTTCCACTCAACTTTCTGTTAACATGCTTGGATACAGCACTCTGTGAACAGCCAGCTTCTTTGGCAATGAATGTTTGTGTCTTACCCTCCTTGTGAAGGGTGTCAATGATTGTCTTCTGGACAACTGTCAGATCAGCAGTCTTCCCCATGATTGTGTAGCCTAGTGAACCAAACTGAGAGACCATTTTGAAGGCTCAGGAAACCTTTGCAGGTGTTTTGAGTTGATTAGCTGATTGTCATGTCACCATATTCTAATTTTTTGAGATAGTGAATTGGTGGGTTTTTGTTAAATGTCAGCCAAAATCATCACAATTAAAAGAACCAAAGACTTAAACTACTTCAGTCTGTGTGCAGTGAATTTATTTAATAAACGAGTTTCACAATTTGAGTTGAATTACTGAAATAAATGAACTTTTCCATGACATTCTAATTTATTGAGATGCACCTGTATATAGGTAGTGAGGGTTAAATATTGATTCTGTATGTATATGTTTTGCTGTTCTTTATTTAATAGATGAATCAATAAAAATGTTAATCGCAAAAAGAAAACCAGGCTTTGTAAGAAGCAAACCAAAGAGGCCACATCCAAGGACAATGTTTGTTCAGGAGGAGTTCTGTGTTATCTATCCTCTGCTGAAGAGTGACTGTTCCAGGCTTTGGGGTTTCGGTCAATGAAAAAGTTTTCACAAACCTGCTGGTCTTAGATGGAGGATCAACAACATTCCACAGCCATTAAAATAGCTCTCTGACTTTATTAAGTCATTATTCTTGTAATTAAAATTATAATATCAATCCTAAGGCATGCTCATGGTTGAACATTGTTTGTGATATTTAGTTAGTTATTCTATTTAATGTGATGAGTGTAATGTAAAAATATTCTCTCCCATCCCAGCTTAATATGCAGGGACAACTCAGTATTGCTCTGTTTGAGCATCCTGACTAGCCCGACACAGCAACATTTGTTCAACCAATGGTGTGAGTTTGTGACGGGACTTTATGTTTGTCCAACCAATGGTAAGAAAATTAATGTCAGCCTCAAATATCTTATCTATAAAAAAGGCAAATAGCCCACAAATTAAAAATCAACAATATGTATTTTATGAAAAGCTACAGTATCTGTCTTTGTACGCTGTATGCTCCACCAATGTTATCACACACACTCCAACATCTACCTCTTCCGCCCGCAAGGTGAAGGTTCTTTCTTCTCGTGGACATGTGCCACCTAACAAACCTCAACCCTGATCATTTACTTTTGTTTGTAACCGTTTCAAAAAAGACCACACAATAAAAAGGTGACTGTACTGGTTGCCATGAGCGTGCTTTTGTAAATAAAATCAACAGACTGTATAATTTGGAAGGGGTAAGTTTAGGCCAGTGGTTCTCAAAGTGTAGGGGCGCAGAAGGCTGTTGTAGTTCTCAAATCTCGTTCACTTTTTGTCACAGTCCCTGTGGGTCTACCTGTTTTTTTCCTGTGTGTCTGCGTGTTGTTGTTTCTCCCTCGTGTGTTTTCCTCTGCCACATGAGCGGTGTAATTTGCATCTCCATGGAGACGCTCATTCGCACTGTTCATGAGCTGAAAATCTCCACCTGTCCCTCGTTTCCCGCTGCCTATTTGAGGGCCACCACGATTTGAGGGTGGTGTTCAGTAGGTCCCAAGCTGCTTCTCTTCCTCCGCACCACCCGTATGACTGTACGATTGATCTGCTTCCTGATACTTCTCCACCTCGAGGTCATCTCTATTCTCTCTCTACCCCTGAGAGGGAGTCCATGGAGAAGTACATCAGCGATTCTCTGGTGGCAGGTATCATTCGTCCCTCTTCCTCTCTTGCTGGGGTGGGGTTCTTCTTCGTGGGGAAGAAGGATGGCTCCTTAAGACCCTGCATTGATTATCATGGGCTGAACGACATCACGGTAAAGAATCACTATACTTTGCCGTTGATGTCTTCAGCTTTCGAACTCTTGCAGGGAGCCACTGTCTTCACAAAGTTGGACCTACACAACGCTTACCACCGAGTCCGGATAAGAGAGGGGGACGAATGGAAGACAGCCTTTTAACACACCCACTGTGCATGCTGAATATTTGGTTTTGCCCTTTGGCCTTTCCAATGCCCCGGCCGTCTTCCAAGCACTCGTCAATGATGTGCTCTGGGACATGGTCAACTGATTCATGATTGTTTATCTTAATGACATTTTGATTTTCTACTGTAATATCAATGACTATGTCCAGAATGTCATGCACTGCACCTCTGAGGAGTCTAACCTCCACCAAGACGTGTTTCTGTTGATTTTTGCATGCGCAGTCTGCATTTGAAAAATGTAAAGGCTGCTTTGGTTCAGCTCCCATTCTGATTAATCCTGACCCAACTCGCCAGTTTGTGATCGAGGTTGATGCGTTGGAGGTTGGGTTGGGGGCGGTTTTGTCCCAGAAATCCCCATCAAATGAAAGGTTGCATCCCTGCACTTTCTTTTCTCATCGTCTTACCCAGACAGAGCGGAATTACAACATTGGTAACAGAATTACAGGCTGTCAGGTTGGTGTTGGGCGAGTGGCATCATTGGTTGGAGGGGTTGGGGTCCCTTTCGTGGTTTGGACCGATCACAATAACCTTGAATACATCCGTACCGTTAAACGCCTAATTTCTAGACAGGCACACTGGGCACTTTTTTTGGGCAGATTCAACTTTTCCATCTCTTATCGCCCCTGGTAGAAGAAAGGCAAACCTGATGCATTGTCCCGCTCTTTTGAGATCGAGAGCACCTCGACTTCCCCGGATACCGCTCTTCTGCCCAGTCAGGTGGTGGCTGTGGTATCTTTGAAGATAGAGTCCAAAGTCTGCTCAGCCTTGTGTGACATCACCACTCCAGTGGAGTGTCCAGCAAATCTGTTATTCATTCCTGAGTTGGTCTGAAATCACGTCCTCCAGTGGGGTCATTCCTCTAACCTGGTTTGCCTCCCAGGAGCTGCTCGCACCCAGAAGTTACTTAAGCAGTGGTTCTGGTGGCCTTCGCTGGCACGGGATGTTCATCAGTTTGTTATGGCCTGTCCAGTGTGTGACTGTGGCAAGACTTCTAGTTGATCCCCCGCTGTCAGTCCCTTCGAGACCCTGGTCTCACATTGCCATGGATTTTGTTACTTGTTTACCCTCATCCAGTGGCAACACAGTTATCTTGACTGTGGTGGACTGTTTCTTGAAGGTGGCTCATTTTATTCCCCTCCCCAAATTACCTTCAGTGAGGGAGACAGCGGCTATTGTCATTGATCACGTCTTTCGCATTCATGGCCTCCCTACAGATGTGGTCTCTGACAGGGGTCCCCAGTTTGTCTCTAAGTTTTGAGCAGAAAACTGTTGACAACCGGGGGCAACTGCGAGTTTGTCTTCTGGGTTTCATCCCCAGACCAATGGGCAGTCTGAGTGAGTCAACCAAGATTTGGAGAGGGTCTTGCACTGTGTGGCCTCCCGGGAACCGTCGAATTGGAGTTCCAAACTTGCCTGGGTCGAGTACGCAAATTCCCTGCCGGTCTCGTCTACGGGTCTGTCACCCTTCCAGTGTTGTTTAGGCTACCAGTCCCCATTGTTCCCTCCCAAGAACCTGACACTATTGTTCCAGAGATTCAGTTGCACCTGAAGGATCACCAGAGAAGCCCTTCTCTGGACTAGCGATCGGAAAAAAGTCCTAGTGGGTTTACCTGTTTTTTTCCTGTGTATCTTCGTGTTGTTGTATCTCCCTCATGTGTTTTCTTCCGCCACGTGAGCGGTGTAATTTGAGTCTCCAAGGAGACATTCATTCCGCCATTCACAAGCTGATTATCTCCACCTGTCCCTTGTTTTCCCCTGCCTATTTATTCCCCTTCATTTCTCGTGTTCAGTGCCAGATTGTCATTTCATGTTAGCTTTTCAGTTTTGCCTTGTCAGTCGGTCTTTTTTTGTTTCTCTATCTCAGTTTCTCTGAGTCAAGTTTTGTTCCTGTTATCGGCCATCTCTAGATTACCACTCTGTGGATTATTCATTGAACTGTCTAACCTGTTATTACTTACTGCCATCGCCAGCTCTCTGCCCGGGTGCCCCACATGGTTCTTCCTCATCATTCTCACCTCTGTCGTCTGCAGTCATCCAGACATCAGCAGCTTGAGCCGGAATTATCATCATTATATTTCCATTTCATTGTGCTTTCAATAAAGACTGTTTACTTGTATTCTCCGCATCTGTGGGTCCTACCCTTACTACTAGTAACACTTTTACTCATTCAAATCTGCAGCGGTGACAAATACACAAAAGAAACAATGAAGTGTGTGCGCATTTTCTTTTTTTCCACCACCTTCTGTCAGGAGCGCACACTGTGCTAATGTTAACTAAGACATTGTTGTGTGCACACCAGATTCGAATGGGTAAAGGGAAAGATTATTAGTGATTAACACTTACATTTCAGTCTGTTCCTCACACACCACTATAATATGGCTTCAGATGACTTGAAATATACCGCATGGGTGGAAAAATTTTTATGGTGCTTTTATCTGACTTCAGGAGAGTAAATGTCAGAATTTTTCATTTTTGGGTGAGCTATTCTTTCAACATTGCTTCTACAAAGTAGCATCACTTTTTAATTAATTCCATTTTTGGATCTTTAAAAAAGTGTGTTATTAAAATGCTTAATTTATATATGTTTTTCTAGCACAGAATAAATACAGTAAATAACAGAACAATGTAGACAAGGGATGCCAACTTTTCACCAAAGCATTTTGAGTGCATCAATATGGGACGTTTCACTGTCCTTCCACCTCGAAAGTTTCACCGCTGAAATACAGGACAAATTTTGGGCAAAATATAGGACATCCTGCCTAAAATTGAACAGTTGGCAACCCTAATGTAGACCAAGTGACAAAAAGTTTATTTGTGATTTTTATTTAGCAAAATGGAAGAATGTGTGTAGATTCCATTATATTTTTGCTAAAACATATTTTTTACATTTCATTTTGTTTTATGAAATAGACTTGATAAAACTCTTTTCGTTGTTCACCAGAAAGAGTGACATGACGCTGAAAGAAAAAGCAGTAAATGTTTTTGAAGCATTTTTTTTTTTCTTTTTTACAATATTTTGTTTCATGGTTTTCTTTTCTTTTCTTTTCAAGTTTCCTAGAAATAAAATTTAGAACTTCTGGTGTAAGCAGAACAGAACTACAAAACTGAACTACAAGAATTAAAGGGATAGTTCACCAAAAAAATGAAAATTATGTCATTAATTACTCTCCACATGCCATTTCTAACCTGTATGACTTTCTGTGTGTGCGGTTTTGCGAGGGCGTAAAGCACAAAGTTACGGTGCTTGAAGTGCGTGCCGAGATGGAGTTACTATGAACAGGAAGGGATCTGCTCAGATCTACATCGGCTAAGATTCCAATCAAGTTATTTGCAAAATAGCTTTCAGGGGTGTCTCCAGTTCTTTCTGGGGGGTCTCCGGTTCCTTCCGGGGGTTCTCAGACCCCCGTAATTCGCACCGTGGATTTGGAATGAAGTGAGGGTGAGTTAATGATGACAGAATCTTCATGTTTGAGTGAACTATTCCTTTAATACACTCACTTGTCTCTGAAAAAAGATTTGTCATAAGAGGAAAGCTCCTTTATTAACAGTAATCTAATCTGTGGCACGGTGCCTGGAGTCGAGTGTGACGGATGTTCAGTGGCTCTGTCTGTGTTTGTACAACTCGAAGTGAGAGATTTATTCACAAGCTAAATAAAAAGCACAATTCCCTCAGTGATTTGTCCAGCATGTGTTTACATTCGCATCTCGACTATTGAGGTTGGATTACCGCAGGAGATATATGGAGATTATGTTTTGGCAGAATTTAGTTGACAGCTCTCTGATCTCTTATTATAGAATAAATGCTGAAATGTAGTTGAGCGCATTCATTTTGGGGGCGGTGTGTGCTGGGGGGGAGGGTGGATGGGTGTCGCTGTCCTTTTTTGCATATCGCGGCCCCCTTCAGCATATCTCGGCGCCGTTTTGCAGCCCTCTTCAGCCAGTCGCAGTCCGTTCGGCCCACCGGGAAAAGTTCCTAGTCCTATGGCCAGTCCGCCCCTGCCCCAAATGGCAGGCAAAGTGACAAGTTACCACGGATTACTCGACGCCACACCAAAAAACTACATGGGAGTGCGTTTGATTTTTGGGGGGGATAATGTGACTGACAGCTCACCCTCTCACCCCTAATTAGCGCTTGGGAATTTATGAGCTACTGCTGTGAGATTGTCACATGTTCACAAATCCTCCAGTCACGGAAATGGAAAATATCAAGTGTCACGCGCTGAACGGATGTGATGAGAGTCCAATGCATCCAGTTGTAAATAGTCCAGTCATGCTAATATTAGCGCTGGAGTTACCAGGCAAGAATTAAAATTAGCTCAACAGCTTTGCGTAATCATATGCTTTAAGCCTATATTTTTGGTAACACTTTACAATAAGGTTGTATTCATTAACTACATTAGTTAGCATGAACAAGCAATGAACACGTGTAGGCCATTTTCGTAGAATAACATTTTCATTAACTGCTTTACAGTAAAGGAACAATCCAGGTTCAATACAAGTTAAGGTCAGTCGACAGCATTTGTGACATAATGTTCATTACCACAAAAATTCATTTCAATTCATTTATCCTTTTCTTTAAAAAATAAATAAAATGCCCCATTCACTTGCATTGTAAGTACCTCACTGTAACCACGATATTTACATCTTTTTTTTTCATGTTGAAATATATTTTTGTGGTAATCAACTATTTTGTCACAAATGCAGTTGTATTGAACCCAGAATATTCTTTTATATTAGAATGGGCTAATTTTTGGAATTGTCTCTTCAAAACAAAAATTCCATATTGTGACATTTTTGTAATATCTGAGGTAAAATATTTGGGTAAAAAAAAAGAAAATGAACACAATAACCGGCATAAATTTTCAATAGGGTTTCAATAGTCATACTTATAAAATACCCTTACTGTCCTTACTGGTCAATAACACAATTTAGCTTCGTAGCTGCTGCTTAAAAACTGTAGCAACTCTTTACAAAAAAGTTTGTAGTCGTTAACATTAGTTAACAACATTAGTTAACATGAACTAACAATGAACAATACTTTTACAGCATTGATTAATCTTGGATAATGATAATTTTACCATATGCTAATACATTTTAACATTAAAAGTTGTCTATGTTATTGAACTAACATGAACAAACTGATCCATAGTATTTTGATACATTTACATTAACTGAGATTACTAAATGCCGGTAAAGATGAATGTTCACTGGTAATTCTTGATACTTAATTAATTAACTAATGTTAACGTATTATTCTAAAGAGTTGGCCTCCCAAAAAGGATTACAATATTAGGCTAACAAATGTACCTGCTTAATTATTCTTGAACTGTTTCACAAGAGTCCTTTTGCAAGCTCTCTCTACTTTCTGACAGTCCTAAGTGCCACTTTTAAAAAGATTCCATTGTTTCACCCACTTAAGCAAGAAAAACATCTGGCCACCCATCTCTTATCCATCATTGCTGTTGTCATAAGCCAGTATTAATCTTCAGCTGTCCAGTATTCACTGCAATTGCAACCAAAAAGAAAGGGATCAAATGGCAGCATGATCTCCCTCTTTTTTTCCTCGCTTTCCATTTGCTTTTCTTTGCCTGTCTCTATAGTTCAGTGGGAAAAAAAACAACATATAGACTAGAGAGTATTCTGTGTTTACATTTTACCATTTTTGTGTTGCAATGAGAGAACACATCAACATAGAAACTCATCTTTTGTGTTGCCTCTCATTGACCAGTTACCGTTTTCTGTGGGTTTTTCTTCAGAAGGTCAATTTTGTTCTTTACATGTACTGCATAATCTAGCAAATGGTACAGTAAGACCTTCACTTGCCTTTAGAATTCAGACTCCCTCAACTGAATGTCTGTAGCAGTGGCAGTATTTATAAAACTCTGAGAGACAATAAAGGTTACCAAATTCATTCAAAGAAACCCTGAACAGGGAATAAATTGGTAAAAAAATAAATACATTTTTTTTTTTTAAAATGAATGGTAAAATGAAACTCTGATGGTGCTGCTTTTGAGGGTTTGAAGGTTGCAGTCAAGTTTATCGGGTCTGTAATACACTCTCTTTTGTTTCCTTCTCGGAACCCAGAGCAGAAATAATAAAAAGATGAGTGAATATGCTCAAGTTTGTAAAGTCAATTGCAAAAAAATCTGTGAGGAAAGCAAACTTTTGTGAGCAGCCTCAAAAATACTGAAGGGCAGCCAAAATGTGCAAATTTGCATTTTATTACAGTGCTTGCAAGACAGCCTTGTATTGATATTCCTCAAATATTTTGGTTAAAGTTTATTCTAAAGTACACATTAAGCTTCTGAAGCTTAAAGGACTATTCCAGGTTCAATACAACTTAAGCTCAATCGACAGCATTTGTGGCATTATGTTGATTACCACAAACAATTATTTTGACTTGTCCCAAAAAAGCTCAAATCGATGCTACACTGAAGCACTTACAAATCTAGTGAATGGGGACAATCCGTAAACATTAAAATACTCACTGCTTCAAAAGTATAACCATGTTTTATGTGTAATAAAATGGCTTACTAACCTTATCTGTGTAAAGTTCAATCCAATTTTAATGATGTAACAGCATAAACCCTGTAATCCCACAAAAACTATGATTTAAAGCTCTAATAATACTCAAGTTTTAAAGGTGCTGTCAGTGATTTTAGTCGTTCTAACTTCATTGAGATAGATCCGTTGAATTGGCCACGCCCCCTCTTCCCAAAGAAGTAGAAGACCAACTGGAATTCATAATGTAAAAATTACATTGTTGTTGGTTAGATTTTGAACACAGACCACCAATGAAAGTCAGTAGACAATTATGGTCAGTCAGTTATTAAAGGAATATTCCAGGTTCAATACAAGTTAAGCTCAATCGACAGCATTTGTGGCATAAGCTTATATTGATTATCACACAAATTAATTTGGACTCATCCCTCCTTTTCTTTAAAAAAAGCAAAGACCTGGGTAACAGTGAGGCACTTAAAACAGAAGTGAATGGGGGCCAATATTTGAACAGTAAAATACTCACTTTTTCAAAAATTTTGCCACAAGACATAAACAATATGCATGTTAACATGATTTTAGAATCACTTACTTACCTTTTCTGTGTAAAGTTAGAGCCAGTTTTACAACTTTGTTGCCATGAAGGTGTAATGCCAACATACTCTAAAACACTAAAATGACAGTAATATGACCATTTAAACAACTTCACAGCTCAAATAATACATGAGTTTTAACAGAAGAATTAAATTAAATGCTTTTATAAAATTATAAGCTTCACATTTCTGCCTTGAAACCCTCCAAAAATTGGCCCCATTAACTTCCATTGTAAGTGCCTCACTGTAACACCAATTATTGCTTTTTTAAAGAAAATAGGGGGGAGTCTAAATTATATATTTTTTTTGGTAATCAACATTATACCACAAATGCTGTCGATTGAGCTTAACTTGTTTTGAACCCAGAATATTCCTTTAAAAACTGACTGACCATAATTATCCACTGACTTGCATTGACAGAATGTTCTGTGATCAAAATCTAACCGACAACAATGTAATTTTTGCATTATGAATTCCGATTGGCCTTCTTTCTAACATCTATTTGCATACTAAATTGTGATTGATCTTGTCTTGCTTGTATCTGTTAAACCACCTATTGCCAGATCACTTATATTATTATGATTTATTATTATTAAAATTTTTGTAGGCTTATGCTATTTTTGTAGTCTTATTGTAGATTTTTTAGTTACCATTGTGCAAAAAGCCATAAATAAAACAATTATTAAATATCAGTTCTGCATATCAGTTATCAGACATGTAAACAAATTATCGGTCATATCTTAAAAAAAAAAAAAATCAATATCGTTCAATAAAGCAGCAGAACCAAAGCCTAAAATATAAGCTTACCTGACACGTTTACACTTTTCTTTGTTTGCCTTGCAAGCACTGGGTTTCCTTTAGAAAATGTAAATCTAGTTTCAACTGCTCTGTTGTTTATTAGAATAAGGAGAGGTAAATAGACAATAATATATACAGCTAAATGGTGTTTGTCCACTTCCTGTCAAACAGCAACACAAGCCCACACTTCCCTAGCAACATCACACCTCCCAAGAAATTAAATGCCAAACCAGTTGTTCCCTCTTGCTGTGTCCAGATACAACAAAATGCCTCTTTCATGAAATCCAGGGCACTCGCTTGGTCAAACAGTGCACAGTGAAACTGCCAATGTGTGTGCGTCTGCTAAGTTCCACAACAGTTGTCCATGACAGGTGCTGAAAGCAATATAGATAGAGTCAAGTGGCTTCAAATAGCCTCTCTATGTCTTCTGTCATGATAGGGAATGCTGTTATCTGATCCGAAACTCTCATTTCTAGTCAAAAGAAAAGTCTTCATATAACACGCCCGCCACATTTCCGTTCTCACATGTCCCGCAAAAGACATATCTGTTCTTTTTCAGTTTGTTTTGGGTCCGTTTTGCTGAGAGCATTCGGTTGGTGGGGGGCATGGACGGGTGAGAGCAGCTACCAATCGCACCACCAAATATTTCTGGAAAGCTCATGTTTAGTCTCATTGCTTCTTTCTCTTTACTGTCTTTTCTTTCTCAAGAGTCATCCGAATGGTTCTTGAAATGGTTTGGAGAGATATTATCCCCTGCTGCTTAATGTTCAGCTTAGGATGGTCCCACTGCAGAGGGTGAAGCGCCGAGCTGCAAGTGAGATGAAAAATCTGTTACAGACAAGCCTGTGATTGTCTAAAAGGCAGAGAAAGACAAGCCAGTGGAGGAAGAAGTGGCTGCAGTGCATTAAAACCAGTACAAGTCCTTGCTTTTATCCTGGCTCTGTAGACCTGAGAGGAAGAATAAGGAAAAGAAGAGAGAAATGCAGCAAATACAGAGATTTGAGAGGACCTGAAGCGAGAAAGCATTAGAGGTTTAAAGTCTAAAAGATTAAAGAGTGAAAAACCAAGTAAACAGTCAGCTAAGCATGTTTTGCACACAGCGTTGGGCCTTCTATAATGTCAACTCTACATTGGGAATAACTACACTAAACCTAAAAACTATGCTTCATGTGGTAAAATGAATTAAAATGTATTTAACATCACTGAATTAACCCTGAATACATTAGATTACACCAACAGGTAGAAATAGCTCTTTAAGGTAACAATTGTTGGTTACCACTTTTTACAGTGCCTAAAAGCTCTTCAAGAAATATTCTGTTACCACCAAAAAATAATTTTGACCCTCCTTTTCTGTAAAAACAGCAAAAATTGAGGTTATAGTGAGGCACTTACAATGGAAGTGAATGGGGCCAATTTTTGGAGGGTTTCAAGGCAGAAATGTGAAGTTTATAATTTTAACAAAGCACTTAATTCTTGTGTTCAACTCGGCTATTAGTGTTTGAAGCATTCGTCAAGGCAACAATCTTGTAAAATAACTTTACACAGAAAAGATTAGTATGCTATTTTATCACACTAAATTTCATGTTAACATGAATATTGCTAGCATCTTATGGCATTTCTTTTGAAACAGTGAGTATTCAACGTTTACAGATTGGCTCCATTTACTTCCATTGTAAGTGCCTCACTGTAACCCAGATTTTTTTTTAAAGACAAGGAGGGACAAGTCAAAACAAATTTTTGAGGTAATCAACATTTTGCAACAAATGCTGTCGGTTGAGCTTATATTGAACCCTGAATATTCTTTTAAACTTCCTTTAAACTTATATTCACAATAATTTCACAAACTGACCTTGTACTTCAAGAAGCACTAGACATTTTTTTTAAGTATATTTTTTTATATTTTTTATATTTTACAGTATCTGGACACTTAAATCACACTAATAAATGTCTGAATGTTATTGCATTAAAAATCTTCCTTTCAAATCAAGTGTCATCTGGAAACAAATGATGGTAGAGCTTTTGTCAGAACTAACTTTACTTTGAACTGTGTGATTTTTAGCCAAAATATGACCAAAAGATGATTTTCAGTTGATGAATGAAGTCATTCCACATAGATTTTCACTATGAACATTTTAACATTTGATAACCAAAAAGTGTCCAATTACTGTTTCTTGAACATTATTTGTGTTGTTTCACCATTTAAAAATGTAAAAGTGTACTTGTGGACATCTTTCTTTCAAATGAATCCAATGCAATCATATTTAGACATTTTAAGAATGCCTTAAGTGTCCATACTTTTTTTGACCTCTGTATGTACTGTAGTTCACACCTGCATCCATGTTCAGACTGAGGCTCTGGCCCATGTCAGAGCTTGTTGCTGTGAAAGCTCCGGTCCATGCTGAGCTGCCTGGTTCGCTCTTACTGATATCGCACAGTGAGGCTCCAGGTGCGGGTACCGTAGCTGGGGGCAGTCTATGCGGCCGCACCGAGGGAACAAGCAGAGAGCCGTAACGGGGGTCAAAGTGTGTTCCATACATATCATGCATGGAGGGTCGTGAGTATGCGGATGCCTGGGTGCTGATAGCTCCACTGAGCGAGTAAGGGTGATGGTGGTGAGAAGGGTGCCAGGGTTCTGGGGTGGCCTGGTGAAGGTGGCTATGTAGGGGGGTAGTGGAATAGGGGTCTGCTGGGAAGGGAAGATCGGTGTGGGAGGTACTCAGGGTGCTGCTGAGAGATGCAGTGACTGATGGCTGATAGGCGCTATTCCAGAACGAAGGAGGGAAGCTCCTCTGGCTCATAGGGAATGATCCTTCTGGGGAGACACACATCCAGATGTACATATGTACTGTATAAAACCCTTAAAATCAGTAAAATCTCACATATTTAAAGGGAGAGTTCACCCAAAAATGAAACTTCTCTCATTTACTCACCCTAATGCCATCCCAGATGTGTATGACTTTCTTTCTTCTACTGAATACAAAGATTTTTAAAAGAATATTTCAGCTCTGTAGGTCTATACAATGCAAATGAATGGTGATCAGACCTTTGTAGCTCCAAAAATCACATATAGGAAACATAAAAGTAATCCTTAAGTAATCCTCCAGTGGTTAAATCCATATCTTCTGAAACAATATGATAGGTGTGGGTGAGAAACAGTTAAAAATGTAAGTCCTTTTTTTTTTACTCTAAATCTCCACTTTCACTTTTACATCTCAAAGTCACATGTGTTTCACTTTCACATCTGAAAGTAAAAGTGAAAGTGGAGATTTATATTAAAAAAGGACTTAAATTTTGATCTGTTTCTCACCCAACCCTATCATATCGCTTCTAAAGATATGAATTTAACCACTAGAGTCATATAGATTACTTTTATGTTTGCTTTATGTGATTTATGTAACTACAAATGTCTGATCACCATTCACTTGCCTTGTGAGGACCGACAGAGCTGAAATATTCTTCTAAAAATCTTTGTTCATGTTCTACAGAAGAAAGAAAGTCATACACATCTGGGATTGCATGAGGGTGAGTAAATACTGAGATAATTTTCATTTTTGGGTGAACTATCCCTTTAATTCTGTCATCATTCACTCTCCCTCATGTTGTTTCAAACCTGTATGAGTATCTTATATGGAAAACAAAAAGAGATGTTAGCCAGAACGTCATCTTGAAAGTAAAATGTGACTGCCGTTGCCATTCTAACATCTTCTTTTGTGTGACATAATGGAATGAAAGTCATATGGGTTTGGAACAACATGGGGGTGAGTAAATAATGGCAGAATATTCAGTTTTGAGTGAATTATCCCTTTAACAATTAAAAATTAATGTCTAAGATATTAAGATATAAAAAATAAATGGTTATTTCTTTGGATTAACAAAACATGTCTGTTTTCAAACCAATCTGTTTCAAAAATCATGAAAAGCATGCACATCCAAGAAATGACTAATACATGAATAATGGATACCAAAATGCAAAAAGGTTGGAACAAATTTGCTCTGGAGACATTTTTTTTAAATTTTTCTCACCAAAAACACAATTTTAAGTTTTTGGTGAGAATAGGCCTACAACTAAAATTAAAATCAAATGTGTTGACCTTGTTGTGTTTCGGTTTATCTGTATGCCATAATTTAATACATTTGCATTAGGTTTAAAAACAACTGTGAATTTCTAGTATTAATCTAGTATTTGTGTTTTGAAACATTGCTGATCAAAGCATAATTGTATAAATGAGGCAAAAAGCAAACATTTATCAAGTTCCACTAGATAGACGTGAAATACAAAAATGGAAAATCTTCCCCATTTTGTCTTATAACAAATGACAGTGGTATCTTAAAGAAAAAAATATTAACTGTTACATAGCACAAATGATAAATGCAGGTACGTTTGATTCCCACCTCTCCAGGATGATGTACCTCTCGCAGTTTTGCTGTTGATGGATCCAGGTGCATAGCTGCTTGACTGACTCAAAGACCGGCTGAAATGTTCATCCACCACAGAACTGATGTCCCCCTGGAAATAGGTTAAGAGCACGCATCTAGAGCTGATGTACTCGGCCTCTGGCGGGTGATCTTTCTCCTGGGTGCAGTCCTCCTCTTTTATGGGTAGCCCGGAGAGGTTGGGAAAAGATGAGCTGCTTCCACTGACCATTTCTGGTGATTCTTGCATTTTTGAGTAAAATGCCAATTTCTGTAAACATGTAAAAAAAAATATAAAAATAAAAAAATTAATAAAAAATTGTAAAATCAATTGGCATTAGACTTTAATATAAACAATATGCATATAAACATACACTCACACACATATTCTGTTAACACAAGAAAGATTCATGGATTTATGGAATCAACAGTCATATATTCCAGTCTATGTGTTTTGTGTTGCACAGTTTGTGCTGCTGTATATTTGATCACTGCAAAAAAATAAATAAAATAAAATAAAATAAAATAAATTCATTTGCATAATTAGCATTTTTGTCTTGTTTTCCAGTAAAAATATGTAAACTTTCTTAAAACAAGAAAAATTTACTTGACAAGCAAAATGGCATTAGAAATTGGTCTTGTTTAAAAAAATAAAATAAAATAAATCTAACTACATTTAGTGAAGTTTATGTTTAAAACAAGAAAAAATAATAATAATAATTTTGCCAATGGGGTAAGAAAAATAAACTTGTTTTCCCTTTTAAATAAGTACATTGGTAGATTTTTTTTCTTGTTTTAAGCATAAAGTTTACTAAATGTTGTCAGATTTCTCTGAAGACAAGACTTCATATCTAATGCCATTTTGCTTGCCAAGTTAATGTGTCTTGTTTTAAGAATATTTACATATTTTTACTGGAAAACCAGACAAAAATACTAATTATTATTATTATTTATTTATTTTAAATTTTATTTTTTTGCAGTGTTGATTATATATACAAAGTTGTATATATGATGAAAGATGTATATATATATATATATATATATATATATATATATATATATAGATAGATAGATAGATAGATAGATAGATAAAGATACAAATGACTTTACATAAGACAAAACTGTTACACATGCCAACAGCATTATTTATACCAATTAGAGAATTATCCAACTATGTTCATTTTCATGTCCATCTTATCTTTTATTGTATCATTTTAAAAATATTCTCATTATTAAAAATATGCCAGCTCATAACTATTCAGAACAACTAAAAAAGCTCTTTTGTATATTTAACTTAAAAAAATAAATAATAATAATAATCTAACTGTTAACTCTAACTTTTATGTATAATGATAATAGCCTATTTCTTACCATTATAGCCTATATATATGCCAGTACACTGTCAACAACAACAACAAAAAACACACTTTGTGTTTTTGACATATATCTTTAAATAACACATAAAACGCCCTTAATCAAGTTAACATCTGCCAACACTTCTAAAAATCTAACTATGCGATTAATATACATTTTAATTAAGTTTGAAACTGTTATATAATAGAGCTGTTTGTGTAGGATCACAGGCGCAACAGTCCTGGAACGAAAGTTTTTACGCACGGAATCAAAAAAGCAAAAAACTAAAACTGCAACAAAATAAAATTAAAATAAATGTTCTTCTCATTCAATGGAAACATAATACACGTAGCTTATAACATACCTGATGGTGATAAGGTGTGTATGCTGCGGCAAAATAAGTCTGAGGTGGACCATAAACTTGGTACATTACATCCAAGCAGCTCATGGCGAAGACAGCTGTTGTATCACGTATAAAACCTTAGTAACGGAATGAGAGGACGCTTCATCTGAAATAAAGCGGCGGTTCAGTGTGTACACACAGAAAAAAACAGAAGCGCCGTGCGTTGAGTCCGCCTGAAGCGTGCAGTGAGCACATCTTATGTTCCGTATTCTGTCCTTATGCACGAGTCTTATTCAAACCCACGACTCGGTTCATTCGGACAATTCAGTTCAATGAACCGACTCGTTTGGTTCATCACTCAAAAGTGTTCACAAAAGTGCAACGGAAGTGCTCTTCCTTAGTTATGTACATATATAAATAAATACTGCTGTTTATCACTATGCTTTCGATTAATGCTGTCTTGTTTGGAAAAAGGTTATGTGCGAAAAGTGGGGTTATTTGTGCTTCTAAAATATTTCCTACCTCAGTTTTTCACTCTCAAATTTCGAGGAACTTAAAATCCTTTTGCGGTTTATGTAACATGAATTGGTTAAAAAACGACTCCTTCTGAATAGGATGTCTTTATTAAACATGCGTCTCTCAGCAATTCATGTGCAGCCATACAGTTGCAATCGAAATTATTCAACCCCCCCAAAGACAGTAAGGATTTACAAAGGTAAGCTTTTCTGATGACCCAGAATTTTTAAACTTTACATCTATATCAGTTGAGTGACACATTCAAAGTCATAGTGTGAATATATAACCTAATATTTGAAAATAGCAGGATTTTTTTTTTAAAATACAGCCATGTCATAATTATTCAACCCCTATTTTATGTAGCTGTTTCTTAAATATGTAAGGCTACACAAGTAATTGTTTTAAAACAAAATTAAGTCATCAATCTGCAATGGCACTTATTTAAGTTTTAAAATGTAAATTTAGGGTTGTAAGCAAAAATGTATTTCTATGCAAAAAATGCAATTAAAAATAAGCTGTCTCAAAAGCTAATAGAGGAGGTTATTTCATTACACAAGAAAGGTCATGGCTAAAAGTACATTTCCAAGGCACTTCAATTTCCAGTAGACAAAGTTGGCAGCACCATTCATACATTTTATAAAAATGGTACAACAGCAACGTTCTTGGGGTGTGAAGAAAGCAAAACTTCACCAAGGGAAATGTTGACTTGAATATTCAAGAAGTAATTAGGAAATACATGTGGAGTCCTGGAAGAAGGTTTTATTGACGTATGACACTAAACTGAAAATGAGTTTTAGACCCATGGGTCAGCAGTACGTCTGGAGTAAGATGACAAGGTGATGACATGAACGACACCATTCCCACAGTCAAGCATGGAGCTGGGTCAGTCCTGTTATGGGGGTGTTATGCGGCTGCAGGGAACGGCTATCCTGACTATGTGATTGACACCATGGATTCTTTCAGGTATCGGGCCATTTTGGCATGAAAAATGTGATGCCTTCAGTGTGTAAATTGAAGCTCGGTGATCACTGAACTTTCCAGCAAGACAGTAACACCAAGGATACGTCCAAGTTGTCCAAAATCTGGTTCAGGGATAGGTCGTTGAATGTTCTTAAATGGCCCTTTCAGTCCATCATTAAAATCCCATTGCAAACCTTTGTTGGGATTTCAAGGAAGCAGTGGCAGCACAGAAACCAAAGAATGTCAATGAGCTGGAAGCTTTTGCTCATGAGAAATGTGTAAAAATTAAAAACTTACTTTGACTGTTTACTGAGGTTTTAGTTGGGGGGTGGGGGGGTTGAATAATTTTGATTGCAACTGTATGTGTGATTTGATTGCAACCTCCCAATTTATGTTTCGTTATTACAAAGAAATAAATAGCACTTTTTATTGATATTCCTCATGTTGTATATGGTTTCTAACCCCGCCAATAGCAAAATTTGTGCAATTAATTAAACCCAAACTCCACTCAAATTTTGTTTAGTGGATCTTTTTAGGCTAAGGTGTGCTATCTATTTTTGTTTTCATAACTAAATGCTTTTTAATAAATTCATGATTAAAATGTGAAAATCTTCCATTGACACTGGCTGTGTCTCGTTTCGAAGGCTGCATGCTAGGTAGGATGCATCCTTTGAAGGCTGCAGTATACCGAGTGTCCTCCTTTAAACAAGCCTCATTTAAACGAGACGGCCTTCCTAGGACAAACGGAAACGGAACGTAACATGGTTGCTATGACAGCACGCCATTCTTTAACAAGCGCGAGCGCTTTGAGTGAGAAGGGAACAAAGTCCTTCTGGAAGGGAATATGAGGTACATTTTAGGAGAGTTATAATGATGTAAAGAGAAAAGAAAATAGATTTTACAGGTGTACTTTTAGTCTAATACTTTATTTTAATTAAACATCATATTTACGGGCAAATTGCCGTCATTTTTTTGTTTTAGACATTTCTGTTGAAGCAAAGAATTGTGGGTTGTGAGTGCCCACGAAGGATACACCTCATGCATCCTCCGAATTCCCGTGAAAGAAGGTCGCATTCAAAGGCTGCATTCGAAGTGTCCTACTTGCTTTTCTGAAACGAGACAGCCTCGATGACGTATGCGGCCGACAAATGCGACCTCCAGAGGACGCATCCTTCCAAACGAGACACAGCCATTGATAGCATTGATAGCATGGGGTCGTAATAACATACTGAACTCTTGATTGGGTGTCTTTTTTTTAAACGTAATTGCAAACTGAATTGTGATTTGTCTCTTTTGCCTTGTATCTATTGAACCACATAGCCACCTTTACACTCACATTGTTCTTTAGCTGCCTTGCAATCAGTGTTATTTCTTCCAGAAAATAGTTTTTAGGTTAAGAACAGTTGAAATAGTTCTTGCAAAAGAACTGTAGTTAATCAACAAAACATTTAATGTTAGCGGTGTTCAGAGCATTTAAACAATGAACAACCAATTTACAATTGAGGCAACAGTGATTTAAATTTTATGGGGAAATTTTTTTTTTGGCTATAATATTACAATCTGATCACTTGTATGAACCAAATAAATTAATGCTAAAGTGTGCTGCCTACGGTCTATTTAAAGGAATATTCTGGGTTTAATACAAGTTAAGCTCAATTAACAGAATTTGTGGCATGATGTTGATTGCCACAAAGAATAATTTTGACTCGTCCCTCCTTTAAAAAGCAAAGAAAAAAAGCAAAAATCGAGGTTACAGTGAGGAACCTATAATGTAAGTAAATGGGGCCAATCCGTAAAGGTACAAATGCTCACGTTAACATGAATGTAGTGTGATAAAATCACTTACTAACCTTTTCTGTGTACAGTCATATCCAATTGTGCAAATTTTTATGACAACGTAATGCCATAAACACAAATAACCGAAAACAACTGAAAAAAATGACGATTTAAACAACTTTATAGCTCAAGTAATACAAAAGTTATTTTAAACATGTTTACAGAAATTGGCATTTTACTCAGAAATGCAAGAATCACCAGAAATGGTCAGTGGAAGCAACTCATCTTTTTCCAACCTGTCCGGGCGACCCTTAAAAGAAGAGGGCTGCGCCCGGGAGAAAGATCACCCACCAGAGGCCGGGTACATCAGCTCCAGATGCGTGCTCTTCACCTATTTCCACCAAAAGTTTTAACAGAAGTATTGATGTAAGTGCATTTTATAAAATTCTAAGCTTAACATTTCTGACTCTAAACCCTCCAAAAATTACCCCAATCACTTCTATTGTAAGTGCCTCACTGCCACATCTGTTTTAGTTGTTTTTTTTTTCTTTTAAAGAAAAGGAGGAACAAGTTGAAATATTTTTTTGTGGTTATCAACATTATGTCACAAATGCTGTCGATTGAGCTTGTGTTGAACCTGGAATATTTCTTTAAAATGCCATAGTTCCCTGTGCCTATTGCACTGGGCTCTTTAGATTTTTGGATCAAAGGTTAAATAGTTTTCAAGCAATTGGTGCTGGGGTCAAGGGGCTGATTATTTCTGTCATTAAGACCCTTAAAATTACCAATATGCTGCAACTAAGAAAACACTGATACACTGGCCAGTCTGAGACAATGACACCGCTGCTGTAGTAACCAATACACTTGAGCAGAGCAGCTGAAGTGGTGTAGTTAAAGCGCATCATGATTTTACTGGGAATTTCACAGGAATCTTTGGTATTTTGGCACTATGTACCCACTTCATGGAGTCTTTCACATATTAAGCTAAACTAGCGCTGTCCAGAGTGCTGGAGGCCAAATATTCAGGTTATTTCTCAGCAAACACTGATACCAGAATCTGAGGTGTAAAGTGATCCTCATTACAGTTTTTAAGCCCTGTACTTACTCTTCCTCAGATAGACTTTCCCAGACATTCTTGTGTATTTTATAAGGGCCCTACTTTTTGTGTACAGTTAGAATAAAATGTTTCCTTCTTGTACGGTACGAGATCTATCCACATTTGCAGTACTGCATGTTTGTTTGCCAGTTAAGAAACATATGGTTTTCTATTCAATAACAAAACGTAAAACTTAATCTGTATGCTGCGGAACGACTCCTACCATAGAACTGGAAGTATCAGTTTGGACAGAAGAATACATTTTGCATTGTGTCGGTCCATCTCGTCCACTGTGACACTCTCAAATGACTTCAAAATACCAAATTGAAATCACAAACACAATGACATCAAAAGCTTGACGGGAATGTGATCAGTGGTGATTTTAGTAATTTTTTACTCCTACAAACAATAAAACTTTCCTAAAAATGTGTACTGTACTGTTAAAGAGAAAAAGTGAAACTAAAAACATGTTTTCATGGTTGTTTATTTCTTTGATCAAGTTGCAATTTAAAATTCAAAACATAAAAATAAGCACAAAAAAAAAAAAAAAGAGGTCACATTCAAAATAAATCTTTAAACACTATACTGTAAGTGCTATAATAAACAATGTAAAATATATATATTTTTTTTAATATTTTTTTTCTAGTAAAAAAATATACAGAGAATATGGCAATAAAAATATATACTATTAGCTACTAATTCAACTCAAATTCATTGTTCCCACTTCAAATTTAGCCATTTCACTGTTCGTGGATAGAGTTACAGTGTTCTGAAGTGACAGCTCTCAAACAATGGGGGTTTTAGACTGCTAACCTGACAAGGTTTCTATTTCTACCCAAATAGCTTAAGGACAAGGAAATGTTGAGTTCTAACACCCAGCGAATAGGACCTAACCTGCTGAAACAACAGTGCACTCAACACATCTAATGAATAAGAGAAGATCAGGGCACATCACTTATTTTTTAACTGCCTCCTGTTATCAACATATGCTCTTTTCTCAAGACTAATATTTGAGAATAAAGTAGTCTCCTGGCTTTGTGCTTCTTCTGGCAGAGGGGACCCTTGGCCCCAGCCGTCCATTTGCAGGTAATCTGCCCGGGTCCATCCAAGTGAGGGTGGGGCCGAGGAGGGGAGATGAGAGAAAACGAGAGCAAAGACATTGTCAAGGCAAGTTGAAGAAAGGAAGGAATGTAAACATATACTTGAGAAAAGGATATAGAAATGTTTCAGCTAAATGGTGACACTTGGCTCCTACGTTCCACACACACATTTGTGAAAGTTTTGTACCTGCTTGGCACACAAATGTTAAAAGAATAGATCACAGAAAAAGGAAAATTCTGTCATTATTTACTCACCCTTGTGGCTTCCTTTTGTGAAACACAAAAGGAGAAGCTTAGCATAATGATCGCACTGCTCTTCTCTTACAACAAAATCATAGTGACCAAGGGCTGTCAAGCTCCTAAATGGACAAAAAAGTGCAACCTGGTCTCATAGAATGAACATTACTTTATATACTGTACATTTTTGCAAACTGACTTGTATGTTTTGCTGCAGTTTCCTGGTGAAATGAACACAAGAGGAGCTACAACAACTGTGTGGTTTAATCATTGTCACATAAATCACTAGTTACAATTGCTGATTTAGATTTTATAAAAACGTTTTTTTTACTCTATTACTCACCCCCTGCTATGTAATGATATCAAAAAACTTTTACTTTAACGCATGATTTGAAAAACGAAACATTTTAACACTTGTATTACAGACCCACCTACATTTACGAACTTATTCCTCTATCGTTAGTTTACTTGGTAGCTCACCTCCTAGTGTTGAACTTTGAGCTTGACGGCTGTGGATTGAGTCCAGCCAAAGACGCATGGAAGTGAAAATGGCATAGAAGCGACACAAAATGTTGTGGATGCTTCAGTTTATGTGTGTTTTTTTTTTTTTTTTTTTTGCATTTTAAAACACTATCGGTTAGGTGTTGGTTAAGGGTAAGGATGTCTATTTTGTTAAACTTTCATTTATCTTTCTGGTCACTATTGGTTAGGTTTAGGGTAAATTTTATTTTAGGGATGTACGTTTTATTATTAAAACCTCCATATAAAAAACACCTTTATAAACCATGTCTGAGTACAACCTAATTTCACTTGTTTTTGGCACCCCCCGCTGGACATTTCACTTTAAAACTGCTGCCAAACGTGTAATGAAGCACGTAATTTCAGTTTGCAAAAACTCTAAGTAAATTTCATGTGACCAGGCTGAAAAAGTACCATAAAAGCACAGTGAAAGAAGAGAAACAGTTGTATTCTATGTCTCTGACTCCTCTTAAAAATAAAGGTTCTTAAATGGCTCTTTGTCGGGGTGTTTGGTTCCATAAAGAACCTTAATCATCCATGGAACCTTGCCACAAAAGTTCTTTGTAGGAGAAAAATTACTTTTTCAGTGAATAACTACTGAAAGTTTGGTCTGTGCCTCACAGAAAGCTATCATATGTCTTAAGAAGTCTTGGAATGTAGTGCACAAGTAATATAGAATACTTTTATTATGCTCTTTTTCCTTTTTGAACAGCTCAAAAAGAGGAAACAAGTAGCATCAACATTTTGCTAAACTTCTATGTTCTACAACAGAAAGAAAATCATATGAGTTTGGAACAAAATGAAGGTGAGCAAATAATTACAGACTTTTAATTTTCGGGTGAACTGTGCCTTTAAAGGAATATTTCATGTTCAGTACATGTTAAGCTCAATCGACAGCATTTGTGGCATAATGTGAATTACCACAAAAAAAATAATAATTTCAACTCGTCCCTCCTTTTCTTTAAAAAAAATAAAAAAGCAAAAATCGATGTTATATTGAGGCACCTACAAGGAAGTGAATAGGGGCCAATTTTAGGAGGGTTTGAAGGCAGAAATTTGAAAATTATAATTGTATAAAAGCACATTCATTAATTCTCCTGTTAAAACTTGTGTATTATTTAAGTTGTAAAGTTGCTGCAATTGTTGTTTTGTGGTGGACTACCAAATTACCTGTATAACATGGTTTACGGTGTTGTGTCTTCATAGCAACGAAGATGTAAAATTGGATATAACTTTACACAGAATAGGTTAGTATGCAATTTTATACCACTAAATTTATGTTAACATGGATCTCAACATTGTGCCACAAATTCTGTGGATTGAACTTAACTTGTATTGAATCTGAAATAAACCATTAACCTTGGTAAAATGTGCAGGTCTCCTCAAGAAACAACCATGTAAAGACAAGTAAGAAGTGACTGCAGCTGGACTGTAGTCAGGGGAACAGTTGAGGTCCATGTGTTGCTGATGAGGCAACAGGAGACTTCATGAATTGTGGAACTGTGACATGGAAGTGATCCACTGCACTCTATGTGACCAAGGCAACTGTTGAGGGATGAGGGGGGTCCGCTGTGAAACATGAAACAGAGAATGTCTGTTATAACTGCCATGGCACCTGTCCCAGCCAAAGAGAGAGAACAACGTATGGCCAAACTATTTCAGGGCCACTGAGGGTCTTTAGATCCGAGGAGGCCTTAAGAACTTGTTGTTTTACTGTGTAAGGGCTGCTGTAGGGGCAAAGGTCAGATTTAGGAATTGTCTGATAATTTTCTGTTATGGATTAAAGGTTGCAGGTCAGTTCTGATATAGTCATGAACAGCAGGAGAAAAAAAAAACAATGCTTAAATGCAAATACTTAAAGTGAGAAATGTTAGGCAGAATGTGAGTCTCAACCACCATTCACTTTAATTATATGAAACATTTTATTTTATTTTACATCTTAATATTTTTATTTAAACTAATTTGTAATTTAAAATTCAAAACAATAAAATACAAAAAACTAAACTAAAATAGTTTTTAATAAAATATATAAACAATATACTGTAAGTGCTTTAATAACCAAAAATGTTGGAAAACCTTTTTTTAAATAAAACAATGATTTAGTTGCTAAACACAAACAAAGATTTTTAGAAGGATTTTTCAGCTCTGTAGCTCCTCACAATGCAAGTGAATGGGTACCAGAAATCTGAAGCTCAAAAAAGCATATAAAGGCAGCATAAAAGTCATCCATAAGACTCCAGTGCTTAAATTCATATATGAAATGAGATATGAAAGGTGTGGGTGAGAAACAGATCAATATTCAAGTCCTTTTTTACAATCAATCTCCACTTTTGACTCACATTCTTCTTCTTTTGTTTTTGGCAATTCACATTCTTCAGACACCAGTGAAGCAGAGCTGGAACTACAAGCCTGCTTTGACTGCACTGATTGGAGTGTTTTTGAAGCTGCAGACACCAATCTGGATGAGCTCACAGATACTGTGACATCATATATCAGTTTCTGTGAGCAGCGGCGGGCCGTGCATTTAAAGTCTAGGCCTTCAGTGTGATTCATGCCATTAAGAAAACACAGTTTCACAATGAATAAGACACCCTATGCCTTTGGGCATCATACATTATGTCACAGCTAACTAGTAAAACCAATTGACATTTTAAAAACACGTTCACGCACGAAAGCCAAAACTTGAAACGACACTTAATGCTCAAGCAAGCCTAATTTTAACTGTCTTAAAATTCATTGTCTCCCGAACAGACATTCAAATAATAATTTTTCATATGAATCTACCAAGGAGGTCTATAATACCTGGAAAATCTATCTAATAATATTTGCGATTTAAATGTTGCTTGCAATAAATTTAGTTTCGTCAGGGTACACAGGTTATGCCGCGTCCCATTCAAGTTGGATGTGGGATATTCCTACTTAATATCTCCGACCATAAATGCATTCCATTCCCCGATATTCGGAAGGTGACGTTTAAGGAAACAAAACTGCAATGCTCCTGTCAGCTTAGCAGGGGTTTGACTCTCATTAGAGATGTCTCCTAGCAACCCAACTGATAAACAATGCTGCAGCGCTAGCATTTGTGCTTCAGGTGTACAATTATCAAAAGAGATTATAATGTTTTATACACCTGTTTCTGCAGGCGTTTGTTAAACAAGCTTTAATATCATGTAATGTGAAAACGAACACATTTATCGATGTTACTTAATATAGTGAATGTTTATCACTCACTTTATATATCTCCCTGAGTGTCGACATGTTTGTATGACATCATGCCCCTGAGTTGAGAATTTCTGCACAAGCCTACAAGTTGTAATTCTGACTTCAAGATGCATTCCATTGCACTTTTCCTAGTAGGATGTTGTAAAATCTGTTGAGTTGAATGGAACGCAGCACTATTCAAAACTTGATCCAACACTGAATGCTCAAGCAGCCTAATTTACACTTAGAAAACTCCTGATGTTGCTATAACAATGCAAAAACACTTACCAATTTTCTTGAAGTGAAAATCAGTCCTCCTTTCCTGTTTAATAAATTAAGCAATCACACGGTCATGCAGAACGTCTCGTGTTTTTAAATCCATAAGGATCTCTTTCTCAATGGTGATAGCGGCAGTGATGATGATCTCACGCTCTTTGCTTTCAAATTACGTACATCACTTAAAGCGTGATTGCGTCACTCAAGGCCAGCTAGAAGGCTTCGACCGGGATATATCCTAAAGATCACACCCAACAAGAACAAATAAATCAGTCTGATTGGCTGATGAATCTGACAATCTGACTTTCGTTGCCCATTCATTTGCAATGTTGAGGGATTCTGTGGAAATTCTGAAGGCCTGAGGGGGTGGAGCTCAGACTCACGCGCTGCTTCGGGCATGCGATTTGTGAAACAGTTGTCACACTTTGCTTGTAAGTATCAAGGAATAAATTCTGACTGGATAAACTTTTCATTTTTCTCTATTTGTTTGTAGATTAATTAAGAGTGGAAAGCGATTAAAAATACATACAAGGCGATTGAGAATGAAAATATGAAAAATATTTTTTTATTTGGCATGTTAGGCCAGCAGAGAAGGGTTTGCTGGCCCTGAGAATTCGCAACTGTCTGTGATGATATGTGCATTCTTACTAGGACTTATTTAACATTCAACAATGACAAACCATGGTTTAGCAAAACTCAGGCAGCTTCGTCAGGCCAAAGAGGATGCTTATAGAAGTGGGGATAAAATCTTGTATAATCAGGCCGGAAACACACTGACAAAAGAGATTAAAGTGGCTAAAAGAAGCTACTCTGAGAAGCTGAAAAACATGTTTTCAGCTAATGACCCTGCATCAGTGTGGAGAGGCCTGAAAGACATTACTAACTACAAGACACCATCCCCAACACTGTAGGGAATCAATAACTGGCTGATGAACTGAATGTGTTTTACTGTTGATTTGAAAAGCCCAGTCTCACACCATACACCCGCTCTGAACTTCACCTCACACAAACATCAACACCTCCTGCAACCATCCTCCTTCCCCCTCCTGCTACTCAACCTGCACTTGAGATCTGTGAAGAGAATGTGTGCCGGGTCTTCGGAAACAAAAGACAAAGAAAGCACAGGGTCCAGACAATGTTTCACCAACTTGTCTAAACTCCTGTGCTGACCAGCTGGCCCCCATTTCACACAGATCATCAACAGATCACTTGAGCAGTGTGAAGTTCCCTGCTGCTTCAAATGCTCCACCATCATCCCTGTCCCAAAGAAACCCCAAATCACAGGACTTAATGACTACAGACCCATCTCTCTGATGTCTGTGTTCATGAAGATATTTGAGAGACTGGTGTTGGCCTACCTGAAGGACATCACTGGACCCTTTCTGGAGCCCCTTAAATTTGCTTATTGAGCAAACAGGTCTGTGGATGATGCAGTCAACATGGGATTGCATCATATCCTGCAACATCTGGACAGACCAGGATGACGATGAGTCTGCATACAGAAGGGAGGTTGAACAGCTGGCTTTCTGGTGCAGTCAAAACAACCTGGAGCTCAAAACAATGTAGATGATAGTGGACTTTAGGAGGAACACCCCAACATTGAGCCCACTCACCATTCTGAACAGCACTGTGGCAGCAATGGAGTCATTCAGGTTCCTGGGCTCTACCATCTCACAGGACCTGAAATGGGAGACCAACATTGACTCCATTGTGAAAAAGGCCTAGCAGAGGTTGTACTTCCTTCGCCAGTTGAGGACGTTCAACCTGCCACAGGCGCTGCTGATACAGTTCTACTCAGCAGACACTGAGTCTGTCCTCTGCACTTCAATAACCATGTGGTTTGGTTCAGCTACGAAATCGGACATCAGAAGACTACAAAGGACAGTTCGGACTGCTGAGCGGATTATTGGTTGCCCCCTGCCCTCCCTTCAAGAACTGTACACTTCCAGAGTGAAGAAAAGGGCTGGAAAAATCACTCTGGACCCCACTCACCCAGCCCACTACCTCTTTGAACTGTCTTCTGGCTGGCGCTACAGAGCACAGAGCACCAGAACCGTCAGGCACAAGATTACAGATTTGTGTTTGTACATATGTATATATATATACATATATATATATATATATATATATATATGTATATATATATACATGTATATGTATATACATGTATATGTATATACATGTATATGTATATATGTATATGTATATATATATATATGTATATATATATGTATATATATATATATATATATATATATATATATATATATATATATATATATATATATATATATATATATATATATATATATATATATATATATATATATATATATATGTCTTATTGTGTATTTCTATATACACTTATTTTTTTCTATTCACTTTTTATTTTTATTCTATTTTTTTATTATCTCTGTCTTGTTGTATTGTTAGTGCACTGGAAGCTTCTGTCACCAAGACAAATTCATTGTATGTGTAAGCATACTTAAAATAAACTCATTCTGATTCTGATTCATGCATTTCGCCACCTACTGGGCAGGGTGGAGAATTTATGGTAAAAAAAGGACTTAAATATTGATCTGTTTCTCAACCACACTTATTATATCGCTTCTGAAGATATAGATTTAACCACTGGAGATGCATGGATTACTTTGATGCTGCCTTAATGTGCTTTTGGAGCTTCAAAGTTTTGGTCACCATTCACTTGCACTGTGAGGACCAACAGAGCTGAAATATTCTTCTAAAAATCATTGTTTGTGTTCTGCTGAAGAAAGAAAGGCATATACATCTACAATGGTATAAGGGTGAGTAAATAATAAATTTACATTATTGGGTGAACTATTCCTTTTATGTCATTTTACTTTTCAAGTAAATTTATATTGTTTTAAGGATGTTAAATATTTTTACTGGAAAACTTGACAAAAATACTCATCATAAGCGTAGCCAAGTGGAGAAATTTCATGACATTTAACTCTAGTCATAAATTGGACGTGGCCCCTTTAAGAACTGGAGTTGTGCAACACCGAAGTTTTGTGACACCAGCTTTCTGACACTCTCTCGTGTTAGAAACGTGAGAACATATATTGTGCAAGAGAGCTCCTGGTTTTGTTCATCATTTGAGAATTCTTTGGGTAAATAGTAAATTTGACAAAAAATGCTTATAAATTGCATTAAATATTTTTAGAAGAGTTGTATGTTAAAACTGAGTATTTGTTATGTATAATTTTTGAAGGATGCATATGGATTGCATGTGTGGAGTTTGGCCACATTTTGTGCACATGCGAGGACTGGGTATGAAAATTTTGAATTAATCATATCTTATATGATTTATAGCCCAGAGTATTTTCCAGTTGTGTGAATAACTGTGATACATTTTATATGTGAAAATATGAGTGATATTGTTGAAACTGTTATGTCCTTTAAGCCTGGTTAAAAATGCATAAAATGCTTTGAGTGATTTAAGCATGTGTTAAATGCATGAAATACTGTGAATGATATAAGCATGTATTAATGTGATGTTTGCTGAATCATATGGGTAGGCTAATGCCCTGTATGTATTTTCATTTGACATTAGCCTCAACCGTATTTCATTTTCATAACTGTTTTTTATTTTTTATTTTTTAAACACAATACCACATATAACCACAATAACACATCAACCACTGTTTTTTTATTTATTATTTTTTTTTATAAAAAACGTCCATCAGATAAAACCTCCCAAAAAGAGTTTTGTATCCTGTGTGATTATTTACAACTCACCGGCTACATAAGAAAATTATTTCTTGTAGTGTATTCAATTAAATGCATGCAGTGGAATTATATGAATGTCCATTTTTTAGCTATACTTTTCAAAGTTTCCTGAAATACAAAATGAATGCAAGCTTTTATTTATGTCCAGCGGAAAACAAAATAATGGAAATGACTAATGTTTTCAGGCAATATTAGAGACTGAGTTGATTGACCTGAATAAAATAGTAATTTGATGAAGCGTGTGACACAACTGTTGCTGCTTTCGGGCAGCGATGAAGCTGTGACCCAGACTGAGGAGGAAATGAGTAAATCTATTCAGGCTGGATCAGCTCTTCACTCACTGAGGACACAGTGTCAGCTGTGAGTTTAGCTCCAACTCCAGTTTGAGTGTCAGCAGATACAGTGAACTCACAGATCCACACACACTGTCTCCATACACTTGTGCTTTTAACACGCTCTTCATGGCCCTCACAGGTCTCATTGTCAAATCAACCCCTGGCTGTACATTATTCAAATGATATACACTTCCATTTAAAGGTTTGGACACACTTGACTGAATTTATGTTTGTCATGATCTCAAGGTATGTGCTTACACTGGTTTTGTTTGTCCAAATATGAAAATTCTATTATCATTAACTCACCTTATGTCGTTCCAAAACCCATAAGACTTTCTTTCTTCTGTGGAACACAAAAGGAGATGTAAGGCAGAATGTTAGGAACTGATAGCCTAAGTTACCATTCAAGTTGATTTTATAGAAAAAGACAACCCGGTCTCAAGACAAGCTGTAATAGTAGTACAATACAACAAAATCGTAAGAAATTGTATGTTGAAAAACATAAGAAATCATAGTTGGTGCATACAAAAGCGTACAACTTTTCCTCCAATAGAGAAAAATAAACAAACAATGTTATTAAGATTTTTCCTAAGTTTAACCCCAAAACTTAACCTTGATTTTAATAGGATCACTGTTGTTTCCATAGAAGAAAGAAAACATCTGGGTTTTGAACGAACGTTCTTACGATTTTTACAAACAACAGGATAACGGGTGGGGCCGGCTGTAGGCATGGGCAGGGGTGGGCTGAGCCCACCCAAACGTGAGTCTTGCCCACCCAATCAAACATTTGGGAAACATGGTTTTAAATAAAATATATATTTTTTTCCAATTTGTGCATTGGTTAAAAACAATATGGGGGTGTGCTGTGTGTTGAAAACATTGAGGGTGGTCTGTAGACTGCCCAACCAATCACAAAACAGCACCTGAAATGTGTAGTGCTTTTTATTTTTGCATTAGCCGAAAGCAACGCTACACATTTAAGAAGCGGCTGCTGCAATCCAGAGAGTCCGATACGTTACGTGAGCGAGAACGGTAATAAGAGATATTTTTGTGCAATGTATAGGTTTTAGTGCCCATATAGAAGCCTGGTGCTGTCTCAGTGTGCAGTGACCATGTGGCTGCTGTGAATGTATAACAGCTCCCTCTTATCAAATATCTCTCTCCACATCAGCTACCCAAAATCACACTGCGGGTGTTCGTGAAGTACTGGACCTGAATTATAAAGTAGATGTATGTGCGGGATGTATTTTTCAGACCTGCTCACGAGAGATTCTGTCCCGCTCCCGCAAAAAAATATGCAATATTTTGTCCCGCTCCCGCCTGCAACTTTCACGTTTTGTCCTGTTTCCGCCTGCAAAAGCCTGCAGGTAGTGGTCTGCACGAATTTTTCAGTTCCACTCCCGTAAGATTCTGTCCCTTCGAACTATTTTTATTATAATCCCCATCCGAAAATGGGTAGAGAGAGAAAAAAACACATTTTGTTAACTAAGTTTTGTTTGTACCTTTCTTTAATAAAGCGTTAACATCCATAGCACTAAGGGACTTTCCGCTGCATGGAGCACAAGGAAGAATTTGTATGAATCAACCCTGCGCCTGTAAATCGTTAATTTTTTGGTTGCTCTTGTGCAATAGACGGATAAGACGAATAACACTCTGTACCTTAAATACATGAAATAAATCTGTTTTATTTTTTAAATAGATTTATATTTATATTTTGCGGGAGTCAAGCGGGTCATTTCTTTCTCCTGTTCCCGCACACACATCATCCCGCCCACACCTGCACTCAGCATTCAAAACATGTCCCGCACCGCACTGTTGCGGGACGTGTGCTTCTGTTTTCCCTGTTGTTAATTCACAACAGCCATTGTTTCAAAGCAGCTGAACATGAAATTATGCTATAACAGAAAATGAATTAATATAATGCTAATATTAGTTATGTTTAGAACTAATAGTGGTTATAATTAGTAAACTAAGTAAGTGCGTATGATTATATATGTTTATCAGTTTATTTCAATATATTTTTTAATATGGGGAAAAAGTGTGAAATATAGCTATATTGGGTCTTATGATCTTGACAATTACGCCATGTTACGCCAATTAAAGACATTAAATTAGTAGTCTGACTAACCCTTCCCCCATCCCAAATGCCCACCTATGATATACCCACCCCACCCTAGCATAGCTATCAGAAGCCGGGCCTGATAACAGGATTTTAAGCTTTTATTCCCAATAATGTAACTAAATGGGTTATTGACATTCAATATGGATAATTGTCTGAAGTGTTTAAAAGCCTTTAATATGGCAGTGCATTGAGAAGTTGGTTGTAGCATTAATGTGGGCATAAGCAAGAAAAAAGATCTATTCAGAGTTTAAATGAACTGACTAAATCAACTCTGCATATTAACTAGAAAAAGAAATGTGCCAAAATGAATCACAGACTATTTTTAATTACATTTTCATTCACGGTCAATGTTTAATTACAGAAACAGATTATTTATCCTTGCCAAGTTCTTCTATTATTTCGATTGGGCTGTGTTAACTTAAAACATCCTTTTTAGAAAACACTTTCTCCTGCCTCAATAAGCCACTGCCCAGACATTCAAACTAGGGATGGACCGATACCACTTTTTTCTCTTCCAGTCCGATTCCGATATCTGAAATCTCAGTAACGGCAGATACCAATACCAATCCCCATCCCGATCCGATACAAGTGTTGTTGTTTTTTGCATAATCAGTTTAGAATATCTTTTACATTGTTGTGTGGAACTAATTGGGGGTACTCTGTAATATGTAAAGAAACACAAACCTCTAATTACACATTATTTCAATATAAATGTATAGCTTATTAAGAAAAACTTTATTTTTAACTAGTCTACTGGATAGTATAGCAGCAAAATTAACAGTAATTCGAGTCTAAGTGTTCAGTAGAAAAGAAGGCAGTTTTTCTTTTTTTTTTGTTTTTTTGCAAATTTGTTCAATTTTGTATCTGGATTTTAAAGGATTCAGATACATTTTTTGTTCAATTTAATTGTAAGATATCAGTTCAATTTTCATTCACAGTTATTTTTTGGAACCCATTCAACTTAAATATTGTTATAATTTATAACAAATAACAACAACAATAATAATAATATTACTATTATTATTGACTTTTAGAATTTTAAATACAACAGTAATATTTCTCAATCGTGCATCTTTAACTTTAAACCCCTCAGGCTTTTATTTTGACATTCTGAACTCTCCAGTAAGTCCTGTATGTGTCTGTTTGTAGGCACACAGTTCACAGTAGTTTAATTCGCTTCTTATTCTAATTCTGGTAAAATGCACCTCTGATGCCGTTCATGACTAATATACTGTATCGTATTTGGATCGGTCTCGTCAGACCGATACCCGATCCATTTAAAAACGTCAGTATCGGTGCCATCCCTAAGTCAAACATCAAACTCAATAGCCCATTCAATGCAATTTCCTTTCATTTTTAAGTTATTCTTGTGCTTGCTGCACAAGGCCAGCTATTTAAATTGAGATTTGAATAACCAAATGGTTTGTTGGAGCTATTTGGCCATCCTAGCTGATGTAGAAAGGACCAGTGTAGAGTTTCTGCAATGAAGACCTTGAAAGTTCAGGGCCTGGTACGCAACCGATAAGCGTTCTTTCTTTTCCTAGTACTTATGAAGTGTTAACGTGTTTCTGTTGAAGTGAAGAATTCCTGTACCACACACAGAGTCAGTCAGTGAGGTTCATTCGTTTATTTGCAATAAAAAAAAAAAGAAAAAAAAAGAAAATGTCAACTCAAGGTACCAAAAGAAAATGTGAATCTTTGTTAAAGAAATCATCAAGGCAAACTCATGTTTTACCCCTTTTGAAAAAAATAAACCAGATGGAACAGTATTGACCAATCTGGTTATATTTGCTTGGGGTTTATCAAGTAGCATTTTATCTACACTTATTTTAGTTCATCTGATGATAACGTTGCAGGGTACTTCAAGGTACTGATGCTCAGAGGGACGTTTTTGGTTTCAAGTTTTTTCCGTTATTGCAGAAAATTATGTTGTTTACCTGAACAATGCATTGAAAATTGCTCCGTATATGAGCACCGACATCCAATTAATCAGGATTTTGAAGAGCATAGCTTGAGATGCTTGTTTGGAGCATAACTTAAAATAATACAGACCATTTCATTGAAGAAAGAGTGTTCTTCTCTGATTAGGAAGCGATTTGGAACAACTCTTGAGTCTCGTCTCGTGAAGATTACAAGAGTACCTTCTCATTAAACCAGAAAGTCCAAAAAAAAGTAGAAATCATTTGGATGTTTACAACTAGTAAAGGTCATGCTACAGTTGTGTATATAGTATATACTGAGCGCAATCTTTCTTAAATGGCAAATTTCACATTGAAATACCAAGGCCGTAACCAAGTCTTGAACACTGGGGAAACCAAATAATTTTGAGGTTGGGAGGGTCATGGGTGTTTAGGTCAACAATATAATGGTCCTCTTTGGTCCTTTAAAATAGTAAAGGCGCTGAATGCAATAATTTTCTGAATAAAGGCTTTAAATGTGATAAAGGCCCAAAATGTGATCATTTTTGGTTTAAAAAAATTCATGATTTTTTTTTAGTTCACACAGTAAAATACAAACACTGTGTCTGCATTGCTAGCAATTTGCCTGTTTCAGTCATCTTTTCTTTCATTTTTTGTGCTGTCTCAAAGAAAAGAAGAATATAATTTTAATTTCTTTTCATCACTGATGTCTCTGTAAAATGACATGACTGTGTCAGCTGGTTAGCAAAAACAAAATACACAAAATTATTTATTTTCCACATGTTGTCCCTCATTGTTTTTCCTCCCAGTACAATCTTTATACACAATATTTTCTTCAAGAACACTAACAGTTCACATTGATCACTGCTGTCAAGGTCCAAAGAGAAAAACAAATCATTATAAAAATAACATAAAATTAGTCAATACAACACAAAGCTGTTGTGTTGCCCCAGAAAGCTTGGAATAAAGTGCACAAGTCATATGGGCTATGATGTCTTTAGACTGAACCTTTAATAGTACTTTATAGTATTTGTCCTTTATGAAGCTCGACAGCTCCTGCTCACTATAAACTGTTATTCTCTGGAATAGAGATGCTTAAAATATCTGTTTTTGTGTTCCAAGAAAAAGTAACAGCATATGAGTTTTGAATAACATAAGGTTGAGTAAATAAGTGAGTAAAAGTAAATTTTCCATTTTTAGGTGAACAACTACTTTAACTGGTGGCTCATTTTTTTGAGCACAGACCTGACAAGGACATACTCAAAATAAAACGGTCTCTTATAAAAGAAGACTCTTAAGAGATGCTGTACAAAATCCAGAATTAATTAAAGACAAAAATAAATTATTTAGAAAATCTTTATTAAATTACCTTATAATATTTGAATTATAAATATATGACACTGTCCTTGCCACAATCTAAAAACTCACATTCATACATTGTGTTCGTCACTCACGGGAACGAGCTCCAATTTGCTTATGATTTCGGGCTTTTGTCGGCGATCTCCACAAAACTGTCGGCGAGTGAAAATCAGGCCTAAAATCATGTAGTGTAAACTCGGCATTAGCTGTTTATATACTCTTACACTGGCTCTGTGATTGGTTGGATTAAATAAACTTGCTCCTCCTGAACCTTGTTAATACAACTAAATTTAAAGTTTTATCAGTATTATGCAACAAATGCTTTCTATTGAGCTTAGCTTGTATTGAACCCGGAATATTTCTTAAAGTAATTAGTACAAGGGTTGGATCTGGCCCCCAACCCATGGTGAAAAACCCCTAACACTATGTTAAGTGACAATGAAGTTTCTAGAATTATTCCAAATTTGGAAAGTTGTGTTTTGTTTGGCTAACATGAGATGGCTTCAAAATGTACCCTAAGATGTGAAAGTCCCCCTCTTGACCTTTCCTGACCAAGCTATCCTAAATGCACCAAAGGGTCTGGCCCAGATGATCCCATTATGATGTATCATCACAAGGCCCTAATCAGCTCATACTGTATTCAACAAAGGCTTGGGGACTCTAGTGGTCAGCGTGTGCTGTATCAGCCAAAGGTCCCGGGGTCCCAAGTGATGAGCTTGCACTGTACTTGCCATGGGTCTGGGGCCCTAGTGGTCAACTTGCACTGTATTAGCCACGGGCCCTGGTGTTCACCTTCCTTTGGCAGTCCAGAGGCTTTGGACACCCCTGGTAGACTGAGGCCCTCCGGTACTGTCTGGCCCCACACTTGATCTTGATCAGTACCATTATATAGTGATGGTATCAGATGGTAATACAGTAGCACTTTAAAAATTACTACATTATCTCTTTTTATACCCTGAAAGGGCAGGGTATCCTGGGGCACACAAACAATAAAATCGAAAATACTAGCAGTATTTTTAAGAAAACATGAAATTATGATATTCAGGCCCTAGCAATAAATACATTTTCTGAGGTTTCTTTATGGTCTTGCCCTTTTTAGGGTTAAAGTTTCGTTCAGTTATTTTGGGCTACTTTAATAAGTTTTATACATTAACGAATGAATTGTTTTTTGTGAAGAGTAATCTGAATGGTGTACACTCACATGAGATGAAGACTGTACTCATAATAGTTTTCTATAAAAAGTGTTTTTATTATACATGGTGCGGGTCACCCCCTTCAGTATGTTTTGCCATGTTGAAATCACCCGCTGTGTTTCACTAAACATCGAAGAAGAGAATCCTTGCGCTCATTGGCTGCCGCCTATGTAGACATGCTTGGCTATGCTTAGCGCAGTGTTGTTTGGTGATGCAAAGGGCGAAAAGAACACAATGGAACATATTTATTATCGTGCTTTAGCAGCGGAGACAACGGGAGATTCAGTAGCTGTACTGCAGAAGAAGCGAAAAAGGACTGAAGACAGAAAGACCGGCAAAGGCAAAAAACTAGAGTAAATATTGGTACGGCATACACAAGGTTGAAAGATTTGATAATGGAGAAAAACCTGATTAGGGATGCCGATGTTGCTTCTTTGTTGGACTGGTAAGGAATTATTAATTGTTTAGATCATGCACTCTCTAAAAAAGTATAAGTAGAACTAACAGAAAACTCATACAAGTTTCCCTCGAACTTTTTACAATGTGCAGTCAACGTATGACAGTAATGGACAGCTTTCAGTGGCATTTACAAACACAACCAAAAAGCACTTTTCTTTTCTTTGTTATCACAACTATAGTAAGGGTTGCCCATCTATGAAATGGCATACATCATCATTCGTTTAGTGCAAAGTATCTTGGCACAGCGATTGTTGTGGATTTTGTGTAAACCATGACTTTGGTTGCTTGGAAACAAAACAAGTTCATCAAATACAGTATTCATGGCACAATTCTAATCTTTCGTTTACAACGACATACTGTATCGCTAGATAATTGAGGTTTATTTTATGCTAAGCAGTAATAAAGGTAATAACTGTCTTTAGAAATAAAGTGAAACTTAGACAGTCTCCAAAGATTATTGATATGAGGGACAACAATAATCTGTCCTTGACTGTAGTTGTCTGTTCGCTTGAATTCTAACATTTGTTTTTAGGAAAAGCAATTATACTATAGTAGTAATAACTTTAGAAATGACCTCAAACTCTGACATTTTCCAGATGCAAATGTTATTCCAAAGCTGGCAGGGGCAGCAGAGATGAGCATGCTGATCCACGTTGCTAGATGGCAGTACAGCATCTAACACCACTGTCGTATTGGTACTTAAAGTACACAAAGAAGAGCAATGCTAACGCTACCTAAAGAACTACTGAATGCCCCTTTAAAAAAAAAAGCATTGGTTAACAGTGAGGCACTTAAAATGGAAGTGAACGGTGCCAAATGTAAACGTTAAAATATTCAAAAGTATATCCACATGATGTAAACGATATGCATGGTAACATAATTATAGTGTGATAACTAAACTGATTTACTCTTTTCTGAGTAAAGTTATATCTAACTTCGTTGCCATGACAACTTAACGCCGTAAACCTTGTAAATCCGCAAAAACTATTTTTTAAACAAATTTACAGATGAAATAATACAGTTTATAATACAAAAGAGTTTTAACAGAAGACTTAAAGTAAGTGCTCTGTCACTCTGGAAGTCACTCTGGAAACCAAGTTGTGTTTACATACAACGTCAACACAAAACTGGCATATCTCAGTGAACAGGGACCTGCACTGTTTGTCATTAAAATGCAAGCAAAAACAGCTAAATCTCATTGGCATAAGGACCAGGAACAAAAACGGAAACGATCTGAATTTGTTTTGCAGAACAAAACCAAAAACAGAAACAAAGTCATTTTCAATTGTTCCGGAGTGAAAACGATGTTTTTAAATGCCGATAACCCATTATAACCAGTAAATGTCGTTCCGATCATTTGTTTATCACAGTAAATGTCTGAAAAAAATTAAACATGTGCTTTGATCCTGATGGAAACTGCTGTACATTTCTTTGCCTTATTGTCCGTTGTGGATGTTGCATTCTGTGAATGAAGACCTTTTTGACAACTATGTACAGTATAATTACCACATACAGTATACTGTACATGCACGGCTAATTCAGATACAAGAAAAACATTATTAGAGGTAAAAAGTATATTTCTCAGATGTTTCCAATTCTTCACTGAATTCTTGTTAGATATGATAAATGAATACAGATTAGATACTGCCGGGTTTTGACTGAGAAGCAGATCTGTAATTAAAATTATACTTAACTGTTAATTAACTGCATGCTTGTTATGATTTTTATGCTGATAAATCCACCACACAGGAAAAAATATTAATTGCTTATTTTCGCTTATTTTGGTGAGGGAAGTGGCTTATTTTGGGCTTGTTTCCCCATACCAGGTTACTTGTTTCTCTTGCGAGATCTGGCAACACTACAGTTGGTATTTCACCCACCCCATAGCGCAGAGTCTTGTCATTATAAAAAGAACGTTATTAACTGTTCTTTTATTTTGTTCCTTCTTTGAAGGAAGGCTACGGAACTTCTGAACCGGAACGAAAAAATACTGTTTTTGCACAGAACGACCTGAAATTAAAAACATTTAATTTTTTAGTCCCTGATAAGGATAATATATATATATATATATATATATATATATATATATATATATATATATATATATATATATATATATATATATATATATATATATATATATATGTATACACTATACAGGCCAAAGGTAAGAAATATTTATGGCTGGTAAATTTTCTCAATTCACTTTGGATAAAACTGCTAAACCATTTAATTTAAATGCACTGTTTGCATCTGTAATACTAAGGAGAGAGGATGGCATTTAGGTCTGAGGGGTCAGGGATTAGGGTGGATGGGTCACAAGGGGGGAAACTGGGAAACAGAGCAACAGGAATCGAGGAAGACGATATTATTACTGCATTTTCACAGGGGCAAGAAATTCCACCCGGCTCAAATGTGTTTTGGCTGTAGTCCTGACTCCTTGTCAAACCCATGACTGTCAGTCGGTGAGCTATTTCTGGCAGGGTCTTGGATCCAGGCAGGGCTGAGGCTGGGCCCATTAGTGGTTAAAATTAGGGTGGCCCGCTTCTAACAACACACTCTCTTCCAACAAAGGAGGATAGAGGAGCACTAGGGTGCGGTGTCATTGTCATGTGCTGTCCATCATCATCGGATCCTGTGATTTGGGAGACAGCTGGGAGCGAGGGGAGTGGGAGGGTATTCTTGGGGTTCTAAGGGAACTAGGTAATGGATGACACCGTTTTACAATAGTCTGCATGTTCTTAAATTGTTAGTTCACCTAAATATGAAACTTCCAACCCAGTTATAATTATAAATACTAAATAATAATTAATATGAAATGGCGAAATTGAACAAGTTGACTTTTACTCCCATAGAGTAAAATAATTTCTCCTAAATTTAACCCCAGACCTAAACCTAACCATACATTCTAAGACCTTACCCAAATCCTTAATCTAACCAACATTTTAATAGGAAAATACCTTTTGTGTATCATGGAAGAAAGAAAACATCAGGGTTTGAGTCAAAACAAGCGAAGTGTACTACGTGTTATTGGCTTACTTCAGTCATTTGTACTGAATAAATACAAATGGAATGAGTAACTAAATTTGTTCACTGACATTTCCCTTCTTAAAATAAAGTGTTGGATAGGAGGCTAGCTAAAATGTGATGCCTGTATTAATGCCTGTCGATTTACAATTCTCTTTTAAAGATTAAAAGTCTTACCTTTTTGTACGAGCCAAGTCATATGATATCTTATGATTTTGACTCCTTGTACGAATTATTCGAGAGTCGTCACGAGACTACATTGAAACCTCTTTCATCATTCACTCTACCTGGGTTCCAAACCCGTATTAATTTTTTCTTATGGCACTTTTCCACTGCACGTTACAGTTCGACTCGACTCGACTCTGCTTGCATTACTTTTCTGAGTTTGCTTTTCCACTGCAGTTTAGTGCCGCCTCAATGTGGGTGAGATTATAGGCTGATCGTCATAGTTGCGCCGCCTCTACTGCCGTGACATCATCTTAAACGTGACACAAACATTACTGACCATAAACAATAACACGACCGCTAGCTGTTAGCTACTAGCTCATTGTGCTGCATAAAGCAGTTGTTGCATGGTGATTTTACACAAGTGTAACAGTTGAATTGGCCTGGTTGTTTTAGAAGCAAGCTTTCCAGTAGCTGGTCAACTAAATAAAGTGAAGCTTTCGAGCAGAATATAGAGTTAACGTAACAAAACGTACCATCCTCCATCGTAGACTCCAACAACGCCGAGTCCAGGGCACTCTCCCTCCCATTGCTCGCAGGTCTATTGCCATAGATAGCGACCATTTGGTCGAACCACTTCCACTTTCTTCTGTTTGAACCACTCCGGCTGTTGTGGTCCTTGATGGTTCTGTAGTCACTTTTAAGTTTTTTTTTTTTACTTTTCCCTACACTGTTGGTAGGTCCGGTGCGGCCAACAGCTGAGACACTTCCTGAAAGACTTTTTCGCTTCGCATCGTTTCATTCGTCGCTAAAAAGAGGAACGGCTGCACCTCATTTATTGACCACGGCGTGGTTTTGCGCACAGCCATTTCTTTTTACAATTCGAAAGTTGCGTCAACAAATGATATTGCTGTCGCTGTTGCTAACTTTAAAACTAGCGGGTTGATGTCCCGTGTCGCAAATCCAGTGACGCTGGTAGTGACGATTCTCTCTGACCAATCAGTGATCTGCAGGGTTTTGATGTCACATTTAGTATCGGCTCGGCTCGCTTGGAACCTCGACTAAAAAAAGTATCCGGTACCAGGTACTATCCACAGTGGAAATCCCCCAAAAAGCGAGCAGAGTCGAGTCGAGTCGAGCTGTACCGTGCAGTGGAAAAGCCCCGTAAGTCACTATTCACTGTCATTATATGGAAAAAATATGCAATAAAAGTGAATGATGACTGAGACTAACAAACTGCCTAACATCTCATTTTGTATTCCACGCAACAAAGAAAGTTATACAGGTTTGGAATGGCATTAGGAAGAGTACTGGCAGACTGTTTCTTTAAATAAGGCTTTAAATAATATTTGCTAAAAATCTAATTTGTGTTAGTGAATGAAGTCAACAGAATGATTGAACTATTGCTCAGCACTGTGAATGGGGTTCGAAAAACATTATCAGTGTTGGTTAATTTAAAGTAGCCAATTGAAAGACTTCTAACACATATGTGTGTGGTGTGAGTTTGGGATCAAAAGGTTTAGTTGTGTGTTAGTACACATGCAAGCACTAATCTTTGTGTTTTTCAGCATTGCCAGTGGCGTCTGGGACACCTAATGGACAATGCAACACAAAATAAAATGAATTGATTGTGCCTCTGCAGACCACATGGGCAGATGTGTCCTTGCTCTCTGAAACCTCCTTTGAGGTTTTTGTTTCTGTACCTTATTTGTAAGGGGCCATTCTGGTTCTGGGGGTGGGGGGTGGGGGCGGGGATTAGCAGAAAAACAAGTGTAAGGTACATACCATGAGAGCACCTAGAGTAGCCCTGCGCCTGCAGACAGAGGCAGCTGTCCCGTCTTTTTTGCCCTTCTCTGTTGCCAATCATTTCCCACAAAGGCCCCCAGTGACAGTTCCCTCATAGTGGCCATACTTGGAAGCAAGGTGCATGACAGACATTGGGAGAATTAGATAGACAGTTTATGTGCAAACAGCCGCCATGAAACCACAGACAGTAAGACCACTGTCACCTAGATGGAAAAAGCTAAAGAAAGACTGTATGCAATATAAACGAACACCTCTTTTTTATGTCAAATTATGACATCATATATATTGTAAAAATATAAATATACAGTATATAATTATAATATTATTATTATTTAAAATATAATTAAAAATAATATCATATAATATAATCACTCAAATTATATATACATTTATTTTAAATATACAGGGATTAAATGTGTATTTGATTGAACAACAGCAATTTGAAAGTCATTTAAACTCAGTTAACAAAATATATTATCTTTCATATACCAACATGGAAACGAACAAGAAAATAAGCAAGTAAGCCTTACAATGTTAAGAGGAATAATAAGGACTGTAAAAATGCATTATGTATCAATCTGACAATGAAAGGACAATGCACTGATTATCAAATTTAATAATCAATTATTATTATTATATTACTCAATGCATTAATTTCTCATCCATAATGCATTAAAAAATATTTTTTTAAATAACTTTTTCAAAGGAATCATACCAAAATTATCAAATCAAATTGAAGCAAATTTTGACCAAATTTTTGATTTCATGATAGATTGCATCATTTAGTTAATTGTAATAAAATTGAATTGTTGTCAGGTTAAATAGTTACACACAACTGTATGGGAAGTTTGCAAGTTACAGAATTAAAGTTTGATAAAATTCTGTGTTCGTTATTTTTTTCAGATCCATGTTTAAACAACTATCAAAGTAACTTAATTATGGTTTCTTCTGAAAGGATCATCTCTCTTGCAGTGGCTCCTTGGGGTCCGAAATATTGCCTCTCAGCTATGTAAATGAGATATGTTAATGAATAGCTCCTTTCATCACATGGAGTGCAAAGCAACAATTCTATCTATGTGTACCTAGGCTTGTGTTTATGAAGAGAGTGTGCCAAGCACTCAGAGTAAATGAAAATATACACTGGGAGAACCATCCCAGGCATCTCCTATAACAAGCTGCAGAAACTCTCTAAAGCATTGCTGCTATGTTGTGGGGAATCTTGAGAATCTAAAGCTTAAAGCACCATGCCTTCAAGCCTTCAGCGAGACCTCAGGGGTGAAGGGGTGACCGTGGATCATCACCAGTGGCTCACACGATTAAAATGATTTTCCAGGATATGGGCCACAAAGGTTTATGTCATGGACAGCTGGAAAGTGATTTGCTGGAGTCTTAGTTGAACGAGTCGGGCAAGGTGGCATCGCACAGTGCCCATGTGTGGTCTCTGCCACAGTGTCATTATTGTTAACAAAAACAAAACAAAAAAACATGAAAACATGAATTCAATGAAATAACAATAAAAACTTGCATAATTGGAATTAATGCTAAACTTTTTTTTTTATGACTCCAATGCAACGTCCACACTAAAACGTTTTCATTTGAAAACTGATTCATTTTGCTACGTTCACGCCTCTCCTCCACACTAGAATCGTGTTTTACTTCTCTGAAAATGTATTAAAACATATTTATAAGAAATAAGTAAATGTATTAACTTTGACAGGCCTAAAACGCTAATACTACAGCATGATCACACAGGAAATCAACATGTAGGCTCCGAATATACCCTGAAATCAACCCCATACTGCCAAATTACTGACAAGTGCCAACCGCCTTCAGACATTTTTGCATCAATCAAACCATGATCAATCGTGTACACTACCTCCAAGACAGCGGTTCTGGTCCCACATGAACAACAAATTAACTGTGTTACTATGAATAAAAAAGTAAATGGTGAGAGTGATCATTTGGAGGCTGAATTTTTGCTCTAAAATTAAATTTTTCTCCATTGACGGTAAGGTCTAGGGTTGGGTTTTGGGTTAGGGGCTGGAGTTTAAAAAAATATGCATTCCTGTTGACTGTTTTACATCATTGACAAATAAAATTAAACTCACTTCTGGTGCCACTCTGTGGACATTTCACCCGGAAACTGGAGTTCACGTATTCTCATAACAACACTTTCAGCTTCAGGAGGCAGTGATTTAAATTTGGTATGCACAGACCGATTTCAGCAGCAGAGCATTCAACTTTCATGTACTGTTGCCAAATTCACAGTGTGATCATTTTGAATATTAAAATTAAAAACTAAATATACAGTACAACAGGGCTATTGCTCCCTCAGGGTAAAAGGCACTTTTGATTTTATTTTCTCCTGAAACATTAAATAGCAACAAATTCTACCAGAGCGCTTCCCTAAACTTCTGTTTGTCACTATGCATTGCAAAATTTCCCTGATCCATGAGGTCATCGCATGCAATGTCTAAATGTTGACTCTGAGGTCTTGATTTGATCTAACAATTAGTAACTTTTAAGATGTTGCAATGTATGCAATTAATACTTAAACAGCAAAAAAAAAAAAAAAAAAAAAAAAAAAATCCTCCATCGTGGACTCCAACAACGCCAAGTCCAGGGCACTCTCCCTCCCATTGTTCGCAGGTCTATTGCCATAGATAGCGTCCATTTGGTCGAACCACTTCCACTTTCTTCTGTCTGAACCACTCCAGCTGTTAAAAACTAAAAACGTATTTGTCATTATCTGTTTTGTTCAAGGTGATTTAATTACAAGTTTTTTTTTTAAGTACTGTCCAATAAGTACAGTACACTGTAAAAAAAAAAAAAATAAAAATCCTGTTAAATTTATAGTAAAAAAAACTTGCAGCTGTTGTTGCCAGAAATTCACCATAAAATATAGTAACCACGTTTAGGGCTTTACGGGATGTCATTTTGATGCCTGTATACTTTATGGTGCATTAACGTCATTTATATTATTCAATTATAAACTTGATACATTAACCTTTTGAAACTGTAAAAATCTGCTTTTAACTTAATAATGTATTGTTAAATCACCATAGTAATTACAGAAGGGCACATGATGAAATGAAGTTCATCAGTAATGGCCCTTCCAGGAGCAATAACCAATAAACATGTAGAGACAGTGCTCAGTGTCACTCACACAAACACTTAACACCATCAGGGTAACACATGTGAAATTAAACAAATGCAATAAACATTTACTGAACTACATCAAATATAACACAGAACACCCTTATTTTTAATACATAACTGATTTTAAAAATAAGAAGAAACATAACTGTTACCATAAAATATAATGAAATGTAATGGGTCACGCAGGCAATTCAGGTAACGCCCGATTGTTTTTTTACCATAATTTTAACAATTATTTACCATAAAAGTATATGTACTCTCTTGTTAAACATAATATACATTTTCACCGTTAATTATACGGGAAAATCATACTTTTTACAGTATGATTTTTTTTTTTTTTACAACATTTTACCGTAAAACTGCATGTATGTCTTTTTAAATATATTTTTTTACAGCATAAGTTTTTTTACTGTAGCATTTTTTTAATCTTTTACCGTTAAAATTGTGGACATTATTTACACTGTTTAGGGATGGTATTTAGGGTAAAAAGCCTTTGTTGCAGGTGGCTAATGGTTCCCATAAAACACATTATTAACACTTGAGATGTTATGAAATGATTAAATTTAACAGGAAATGGTGCACCTTTTCTGAAGTATTTATTTTGAATAAGCACTATATTACTTTTTTACTCAAAAAAGCATCTTGCTGTCTTAAAAGTAGGCTATTTGCATAAGTTGACCAATGACACTATACCTGTATCACTACAACCCCCAGGGTCTTTTACCCCAAGTGTGAGGTTAAATTATTTTATTTTATTTATGAATTTTAAATCAAAGCAGCCTTCTGGTTTTATTTTCACACAAAGTATGTTGCTCCATCAATATTCAATACAAATACATTTATTTTTTCAATCTTGATACACTTTGCGACCAGAAAAAAGAACATTGTCTTTAGCCCCATTGCACCTTACTGAAAAACTATAACAAAACTGAAACTAGAAAACACTGAAAACTCTAAAGCCAAACTAAAACTAACAACCAAAGAGTGAAAATAATGAAAACAAAACAAAATGTAAAGGACAGAAATACAAACTAAATAAAAAATTCATGCAGCATGGCAAAGCTGACTATAACATGTTGTTCAACCTGAACTTACACCACATGGGTCTTGACTAATAAGCTAGAAGCTGAAAATGCACAATGCTAGTGTGAATACTGGGTGATAAATTGAGCACTGAACCCGGGGAATGAAAACTTTTACAGCATGGCACCTTGGGAAACATGCCCCAAGAGTAATAGGCTTGTTCCGCTCAGAAGCACACTAGTAGCAGTTATATACGGATCATGGCAAGAATTCCTGATTCTTGTGGTGTCTCAATAAAACCAGACACAGCCAATAAATCATAAACATACAGTATTAAAAAAAACGAGTCAATTTCAAAAAGTCAATAATAGAAGCTGGTTAATAAAACGCATTATTATATGGCGAAAAAATCCAATCGATTTACATTGAAGGAGGGAAGTGAGCCATATAGAAACCAGGATAGAGACTTTGGGGTGGGATTTTTGAGTATGGCCAGTAAGCAACCACAGAGAACACCCTAGCAACCGCATAAAAATGTCCTAGCAACCTACCATAACACCCTGGCATTGTGGTGTTGAGTTTTGCATAGGCAAACACCACACACATTTTCTTCAACAAATGTAAAAATTTACAGTAGTCTTTTAACAACCTAGCTTCATAAATGGCCGCTGTCCCTGTCATGTGTACACATAAGTCATCAATGTGAATTTTGCTTTGACTCGATCAGGTTTCATGTCAGAACCTAGAAAAGCACTTTTATGTCAGTCGCTTGGGTCCTGTGACCAGCAGGGCCAACATTTTGCAGTATTTCAGGATGAGGTCACAATCTTTTTCTTTACTCAGGTGCTCTGCCAGTTTCTCGACACCTGGCTTGGGACTGACAGCTCTATGAGTGTCCCCATGAATCAACGGTCATGTGGCAGAGCCTCCACACACTAGGACAGACACCAAGTTATAAACAGCCTTGTAACCCTAGCTGGACAGCTGAAAAAGACACCCAAGACACAAAATGAGAGCCTCATAGTGAGGAGCCGAAGAGTGTAGTGTATTTGTGTATCAATTTAAAAATATGAGGTCAGCTAACAGCACCTTACAGAAAAAGCTTTTGGCTGACCTCATATTTTTAAATCGGACCCTGATCTATCTATCTATCTATCCACCAACATCTGTCTGTCTGTCTGTCTATCTGTCTATCTATCTATCTCTCCACCAACATCTGTCTGTCCGTCCATCCGTCCATCCATCCATCCATCCATCTAGCACTGACATCTGTCTGTCTGTCTGTCTGTCTTTCTACAGTATGTATCAATCTATCTGTTAATCAGATACATCAGTCGTAATCTATGCAAACTGGTACTGAGGTGGCCATAATTAGCTCATTAGTGCAAGTATTTGTATTAATTAACTTCTTCGTATCATTAAGATCCCGATCATTCTTTAGTATGCTGATACTGCAAAAAGACATGAACGTGTGAATTCGACCCCGGCGGGCAGCGGAGACTTTTTTGAGGAATACATTTGAGTTGCCAAGGGCCCAGGTATTCATCAGCTTCAAGTCAGACAGGTAATTCATTCTGTGGCAATAAAAGGCTTAATTATACAGCCCTAAATACACCATTTGAAAAACATTTCTGACATTTTAGCTTTGCACCATTTGGGATAATATGAGAATTTGCTCATTGACGTTATAATATCATTATACCGGCATCACCTTAATTAAACATCCAGACCAGTGGTTCCCAACCCTCTTCCTGGAGGCCCCCCAACATTACACGTTTTGGATATCTCCCTAATTAAACACACCTGATTCAACTCATAAGCTCATTAATGGAGACCCCAAGATCTGAATTGGGTGTGTCAGAAAAGGGAGATATACAAAATGTGCAGTGTTGGGGAGCCTCCAGGAACAGGGTTGCGAACCACTGATCTAGACATATCTCCTAATTAAGACCCTTTTCAAACCTATTCAATGTCCGCCTCGAAGAATAGACCTTTTTTTCTTGCTTGTCTCCTGCCCAGCATTTTTCTGCCTCCTCCAAAGACTTTAATTGAACGCTCATGTAGTGCTATTGCTGTAGGTGAGGCGGCCGCGACAAAAGACAGGGCAGACAGCGAGATGAAAAGGATGTCACCAGCTTGAGGAGCCATTCTACAAATGTAATCATTAACAGACGAAAGATCTGCGCTCTACATATTCTTCTAATTCACGCTGCAACAGGTGCAAATCAAAAAATGATTGTGTCTTGGTGATATGACTCTTCCCCCCATTTGTTTGGACAACAATTGTGGGTTTCCATCCAACTATTTTTATGCGCATTTTGAAATTGCGCATAAGAAATCCTGAATTGAAATGCTTGATATTCGAATAAACGTTCTAAATTCACTTAAAATGTTATGTGATAGGAGGAGGTGGATTTGCTAAAGTTTCGCATTAGTTAAAATTCTCATTAAGGTGATAGATATGGTTTATTTGGCTCCGACTCCCCTGCCAGAGCAACGCACATTTCACATCTCATTGCTTTAGTGCAGGACCCATACTGCATATTCCCTTTAATACATTTCTAAATTCAGGCCAGTTAGTCCCCAAAATCAGCAGATGGGTCAGTCGGGAACTAACCGTGGCCTCCACTCTATGTTTTGTTCTACAAAATTTAATCACAAGGGTCACCACAGGGTAGTTGTGAATATCCCCATGCACACACTTCACCCTCACCATTTTATCTGTGCCCAAAGCCTCGTGTTGAACCAAGTGTTGGTGGATAGTGGTTTGATTACAACCTGTGTCCACCAATGCTTGGTGAGTACACCCCTTGACACTTACCGGTATCCGGTATGCTCCGGCCTGGTCGGGGGCAGCCTGCGGAGCGTCGGGGATCTGGACCACCATCCCCAGCTCCATCACAGGGCACTGATCCCAGAAGTGTTCTGGATCTCCACAACTCCAATAGGCTGGCCCAGGCGCTATGCCCGCACCTGCATCGGCGGGTGCCTCCACCTGAGAGGGAGAGCGGCGGGGCACCATAGATGTTGGGGGTACCGACCCCCGCACGCGGGGAACTGGCCTCGGTGACGGGACTCCTCACCTCCGCGGGGCAGGAATGGGCTCTGGGGAGAGAGCAGAATGAGAGAGCAGAGGGGAGGGGGAAGAGAGTGGGGAAAATACAGGGGGAGTGGAGAGAGAGTAGGAGGGCTCTTCCGCCCTCGGGTACACCGTCATATGGTCCTCCGCCAGTCAGACAGCTTCCTCCACCGATGCCGGGCGGTGGCACTGGACCCACTCCGCCGTTCCTCTTGGCAGTCGATGGATTAGCTCAAAGAACCGGCGATCTTGGTCTTGGCGAAGCTCAAGCAGGGATTGTTGGTGAGTCTGGTGTAGGCTGGCGAGGGACTTGAGGATCTCTGCCAACTGCGAGGACTCCATGGGGCGTACTTCAGTGTCCTGGGTTTTGGCAATAGTGTAACACAACTTCACAGCAGAAGAGAAGGAGAACACAGGGAAGCGGGTATTCCAGGCTCAAGTAAGACTTTTAATCGGCCACTTCAGTGCTTTACAACTTCACAAACTCATCAGCTTCACAGGCACGATAGATTAAATGCAACAGCTTCAGGAGCACCGTGGCCTTCCTTCTGCCAGACTCTCTCTCTCTCCCTCTCTGCTGGTCACATGGTTGCTTATATGCTGCACTCCCTATGCTCACTGGAATTAGAGACAGGTGTTAAACATAATCTAGCTCAGGTGCAAGCACCCTTACCGCTTTCTCTCTCTCCGGACTGACGCTTGACCATGCCTCATGAACGAGAGTGCGCAGTTGGTGCTGAAATGTCTGAAGGCATTCAGATGGAGGATAGCGGTTCCACTGAAACTTTATCAGAGGCTCCTGGTGCATATGGCAACCTCAGCGGCGGCCACACCGCTCGGGTTGATGCATATGAGACCGCTTCAGCACTGGCTTCAGACTTCAGTCCCGAGATGGGCATGGTGCCGTGGGACTGTCACCGCCTCTTCAACCCTTGGACCGACCTTGCATTTCTATGGGCAGGGGTTCCCCTAGAGCAGGTCTCCAGGCGCGTCGTGGTTACAACAGACGCCTCCAAGACGGGCTGGGGCGCCGGATGCAATGGGCACACAGCCGCCGGCTCCTGGACTGGCCCGTGGCTGCGTTGGCACATCAACTGCCTAGAGTTGTTGGCAGTACTTCTCGCCCTGCAGAGGTTCCGGCCATTGATCCAGGCAAGCACGTGTTGGTCCGGACGGACAACACAGCGACGGTAGCATACATCAACCGTCATTGCATGTCACAACTCGCCCGCTGTCTCCTCCTCTGGAGTCAGTAGCGCCTCAAGTCGCTACGAGCCACTCACATCTCGGGCGACCTCAACACCGCAGCGGACGTGCTGTAATGTCAGGTTTCCCTCAGGGGAGAGTGGAGACTCCACCCTCAGGTGGTCCAGCTTATTTGGAGTCGATTCGGTCGAGCACAGGTAGACCTGTTTGCTTCCCGGGAGTCCTTCCACTGCCCGCTTTGGTATGCCCTGACCGAGGCACCCCTCAGTATAGATGCACTGGCACACAGCTGGCCCCCTGGACTACGCAAATATGCGTTTCCCCCAGTGAGCCTACTTGCACAGACCCTGTGCAAGGTCAGGGAGGACAAGGAGCAGGTCGTCCTAGTAGCAACCTACTGGCCCACCCAGATGTGGTTCTCAGATTTCATGCTCCTCGCGACAGCCCCCCCGATGAATACCCCTAAGGAAGGACCTTATTTCTCAGGGACAGGGCACCATCTGGCACCCGTGACCAGACCTCTGGAATCTCCAAGTCTGGCCCCTGGACGGGACGTGGAAGACCTAAGTGGCCTACCACCTACAGTTGTAGACATGATCACTCAGGCTAGGGCTCCCTCTACGAGGCACCTGTATGCCTTGAAGTGGCATCTGTTCACTAAGTGGTGTTCTTCCCAACGTGAAGACCCCTAGAGATGCACAGTCAGATCGGTGCTTTCCTTCCTGAAAGAGAGGCTGGAGGGGCAGCTGTCCCCCTCCACCTTGAAGGTGTATGTAGCCGCTATTTCGGCTCATCATGATGCAGTAGATGGTAAGTACTTGGGGAAGCACAACTTGATCAGCAGGCTCCTGAGAGGCGCTAGGAGGTTGAATCCCTCCAGACCGCGCCTCGTCCCCTCGTGGGACCTCTCTGTAGTCCTTCGGGGTCTAAAGGGAGCTCCCTTTGAGCCCTTGGAGTCAGCTGAGCTTAAGGCACTCTCTTTGAAGACTGCCCTCCTGACTGCGCTCACTTCCATCAAAAGGGTAGGAGACCTGCAGTTGTTCTCTGTCAGCGAATCGTGCCTGGAGTTCGGTCTGGGTTACTCTCACGTGATCCTGAGAACCCGACCGGGCTATGAGCCCAAGGTTCCCACGACCCCTTTTAGGGATCAGGTGGTGAACCTGCAAGCGCTGCTCCAGGAGGAGGTAGACCCAGTGTAGAGCCGAGGAGGGCGGGGCCGGGCTGGAATGAGACACACCCGGTCTCCAATCAGCCTGATGGGGCGCGCGAGGGATAAAGGCGGCCGGGGACGACAGTTCAGGAGAGAGAGAATTGCAGACAGCTGTACTGTGTGTTTTTAGTTGTGTGTTTTTGGTTGTGTTTTTTGTTTAATAAATTGTTATTTAAGTTGTCAAGCCGGTTCTCGCCTCCTCCTTTCCACTAAACCCCCTTACACTGGTGCCGAAACCCGGGAAGGAGGAGGGATTCCCGTCGCAGGGTCCTCGACACTGCCGTCCACCCAGGGGAGCGCCGCTGCTGTCCGACGGGGGACGGAGTAGCCCGACCACCCGGACGCGGGGAACGGCCGCCGTCCGCGAGGCGAGTGGGGACGGGACTCCTTGACCGCCTGGAGTGAGGGAGCCGCTGCCGGGGGCAGAGGAGTGCCCTGCCGTCCCCCGGGAACACGGAGGGGTCGAGAGAAGACCGCCGTTCGCAGGGGGAGGAGGGAAGCGACTCCCCGACCACCTGGAGTGGTAGGGCCGCTGCTAGGGGCGGAGGAGAGTCCCCACGGGACGCCGGGAACGCGGAGGGGCGTTCTGTCTGCTGGGGATCGGAGGTCTGACTCCGGTCCTCCCGGGGAGGAGCGGCTGCAGTCCGCCTGAGAGGGTGGAGTAGTGATCAAGGACCACGCGACGGCGCATCAGAGAACCGGTGAGGTTTTTTTTTCTCTCTCTCCTCTCTCTCTCTCTCTGTCGCTCCGTGTTGGCCTTTCCCTCGCCATTTTGTGTTGTTTTTTCCCCTCCTGTCTCCTCCCAGGTCGAGGAAGGCGGGGAGGACCCGCCGGCAGTCGGGGCATAAGGCACGCCCCCCCCCAGAGAGGAAGGGTGGGGGGGATGTACGTCATGCCGGGGGCTCCCCGGCCTGAGGCAACACCGGGAGGAGTGTAGAGCCGAGGAGGGTGGGGCCGGGCTGGAATGAGACACACCCAGTCCCCAATCAGCCTGATGGGGTGCGCGAGGGATAAAGGCGGCCGGGGATGACAGTTCGGGAGAGAGAGAATTGCAGACAGCTGTACTGTGTGTTTTTAGTTGTGTGTTTTTGGTTGTGTTTTTTGTTTAATAAACTGTTATTTAAGTTGTCAAGTCGGTTCTCGCCTCCTCCTTTCCACTAAACCCCCTTACACCCAGATTTGGCAATGCTGTGTCCGGTGCGAGCTTTACGCATCTATTTGGATTGCACGCAGAGCCTTAGAAGCTCCAAGCTGCTCTTTGTCAGCTTTGGTGGACAGCGGAAAGGAAGCGCTGTCTCCAAACAGAGGATAGCCCACTGGGTCATGCCATCGCAATGGCATATCAGGCTCAGGACGTGCCACCACCTGCGGGGTTGCGAGCCCACTCTACCAGGAGTGTTGCGGCCTCCTGGGCCCTGGCCAGTGGCGCCTCTTTGGTAGACATCTGCAGAGCAGCGAGCTGGGCAACACCTTTGCGAGGTTCTACAATATCCGGGTTGAGCCGGTCTCGTCCCGTGTATTGGCAGGCACGAGCAGGTAAGTTCCGGGACAGCTGGCCAGGTGTACCGCTTGTGCATAGCACCTTTCCCCTCCCTTGAGGTGAAGACGTGCGCTCTTGACTCCCAGTCGTGTTCACAGACTGTGATCCCTGGATGACTTTCCTCCTCAGCCCTCTGGCAGTTGAGTTTGCAGAGAAACTCGCTGACTGGCCCAGTAAGTGCGCTAATGAGCCCCTTTACTGAGGTAGGTGCTCCACATGTGCTGGTTCCCCGAAGGTGACCCCATGTGATATTTTCCGCAAAATCATTTCCCTGTCGACAAACTGCGTCTTCCTTGGGCAGAGGCCCCTCTGCCCCCGGTCGCCATGCTCTGTAGAAACTCCTCCCCCTTTGGGTAGGACCTACCATGGGACCTCTCCGCATGACATACTTCCAACAAGACTCGGTAAGACCATGTGACGAATTCCACTCAAAATACCCCCCCCCTTTTTGGGCAGGGTGTGGTCTCCGCAGGACACCCCCTGACACAGACACTTATGGCTCCCTGTCAGTTAACAAATTCCACTCTTTTTGGGGAGAAAAGAGAGGGAAAGAGGCCTCGGCTGGGCTTGCCTGTCCCTATAGTTGGGCAGTTGACTTGTTCCTGATGGACCGTTTGACGCTCATAAGAGTGTTGGGGGAGGTTACATGATGGCCTGGTGTGCTAGCTACGAGGCACACAGTGGTCTGCCCATCACACACCACCAGTTCATGTAACACAGTTCAGATAGTTGTGGCATTTTGTATAGGGACCACTAGTGTCACTACATTGACACAACGTCTTGTGAGTGACAGATAGGGAATGTCCTGGTTACTTTCGTAACCTCTGTTCCCTGATGGAGCGAACGAGACGTTGTGTCCCTCTTGCCACAATGCTGAACTACCTGCTGAAATGGCCTGGACCTGGTCTAGGCTCATCAACACAAAACCTGAATGAGTGGTTGCATACCAGCTCCTTTTATAACTGTGTGGCATGCAAATACCACTCACCAATTCTCATTGGCCTTTTTTCAAAAAAGCAGAGCTGTTTGGGGCTCCCAAGAGTGACCCTTAATGTCACTATATCGACACAACGTCTCGTGCCCTCCATCAGGGAACGGAGGTTACGAAAGTAACCAGGACGTTTTTGGCCATTTCAAGCATTGTATAGCCTTCATACCTCAAAACAATGACGGACTGATGAGTTTCTAGAGAAAGCTGTTTCTTTTTAGTCAAAAAAAAAAAGTCCTTAGTTTTATCCTTAAGCCATTTTTCCACAACTTTGGAGGTATGCTTGGGGTCATTGTCTATTTGGAAGACCCATCTGCGACTAAGCTTTAACTTCCTGGCTGATGTCTTGAGATGTTGCTTCAATATACCCACATCATTTTCCTTCCTCATGATGCCATCTATTTTGTGAGGTGCACCAGTCCCTCCTGCAGCAAAGCACCCCCACAACATGATGCTGCCACCCCCATGCTTCATGGTTGGGATGGTGTTCTTAGGCTTGCAAGCCTCACACTTTTCCTCCAAACATAACAATGGTCATTATGGCCTAACAGTTCAAATTTTGTTTAATCAGACCAGAGCACATTTCTCCAAAAGTAAGATCTTTGTCCCTATGTGCACTTGCAAAGTGTAGTCTGGCTTTTTTATGGTGGTTTTGGAGCAGTGGCTTCTTCCTTGCTGAGCAGCCTTTCAGGTTATGTCGATATAGGACTCGTTTTATTCTGGATATACAGTAGATACTTGTCTACCTCTTTCCTCCAGCATCTTCACAAGGTCCTTTGCTGTTGTTCTGGGATTGATTTGCACTTTTCGCACCAAACTATGTTCATCTTTAGGAGACAGAATATGTTTCCTTCCTGAGCGGTATGATGGCTACGTGGTCCCATGGTGTTTATACTTGCGTACCGTTGTTTGTACAGATGAACGTGGTACCTTCAGGCATATGGAAATTGCTCCCAAGGATAAACCAGACTTGTGGAGGTCCACAATTTTTTTTTTTCTGAGGTCTTGGCTGATTTCTTTTGATTTTCCCATGATGTCAAGCAAAGAGGCACTGAGTTTGAAGATAGGCCTTAAAATACATCCAGAGGTACACCTCCAGTTCAGTACACCTCCTATCAGGAGCTAATTGGCTAATTGTTTAAAGGCTTGCCATCATTTTCTGGAATTTTCCAAGTTACTTCAAGGCACAGTTAACTTAGTCTATGTATACTTCTGACCCACTGGAATTGTGAAAGTCAATTAAAAGTGAAACAATCTGTCTGTAAACAATTGTTGGAAAAATTACTCGTGTCATGCACAAAGTAGGTGTCCTAAACGACTTGCCAAAACTATAGTTTGTTAATATTAAATCTGTGGATTGGTTAAAAATATAAGTTTTAATGACTTCAACCTATGTGTATGTACATTTCTGACTTCAACTGTAGCTATTTTTGATGTACTATGCTTGTTTTCCACTTTCCAATGAACTTTTTAAAATATAATTGTTCTGTAAAATGACTGATTAATACTGTAAATGTGCAGACATTTGTCTTTGGTTTTATGTACTTATTGCAATGTTATACATTATTTCTTAGTTATTGTACATGAAATATATATATATATATTTCAATAGAAAATTACTGTAGATAGACTGGGTAGTTTAATAAAGTAACTAATAAAAGCCCTAAATTTACAGAGATTAACCTGAAGTGGTTTTAATGTATATTGACATATCTGTTTTGTTTTGTTTTTTCGCTAATTAATGAACATTTATCAACAATAATATACTGTAATTTAATTAATTTTGACTGTAAAATCTGCCCTGTATTTTTACAGTTTATTGCATGTAATTATGTGGTTATTTACTGTAATTTGACGGTATCTGTCTGGAAACTTTGCTGCCAGACTTTTTACAGTTTTTTTATTTTATTTTTTATTTTTATTATTATTATTATTATTATTATTATTATTATTATTATTTTTTACAGTGTAGCACTTTCAATAAGACAGCAGCTTTATTTTCCCCTTCCATTTTTAGAATAAAATTTAGCTCAAAGAACATCAGAACACAAGAAATTTCCTGCTCAGAATGCTGTAGATTCCACACAGACACTGAGCGCTGACTACTCAAGGCCAAACAAGAAAAATGGTGCCCCTCAAAGGACTTCAAATGATTTTCAAATTACATTTTATAGGCAGGCAAACAGTTTTCTGCTTGTATATATTGTTCCCTAGTTGCACAGCCCTCAACAGATCTATTAGTGTTCAAAGTGAAGAGATAGTAAGCAATCAGTGAATGTTGTGCATCATTGTTGATCATTTTTTTTTACCTTTTAAAAGAATAGTTCATCCACAAAAAAAAAAAAAAAAAAAAGAAATATATATATATATATATATATTTAAAAATTCTCTCATCATTTACTCACCCTCATGCCAGCAGATGTGTGTAATTTCCTTTCTTCTGCAGAACATAAAGATTTTTAGAAGAATATCTCAGCTCTGTAGGTCCATACAATGCAAGTGAATGGTGGCCAGAGCTTTAAAGCATATAAAGGCAGCATAAAAGTAATCCATACAACCCCATGTCTTCAGAAAAAAATATGATAGGTGTGGGTGAGAAACAGATCAATATTTAAATCCTTTTTTTCCCTATAAATTCTCCTTCCTGCCCAGTATGTGGCAATATGCATAAACAATGCAAATAGCCAAAATCAAAGTAGAATGTGAAAGCAAAATTGGAGATTTTTAGTATATATATATATATATAAAAATATCTATTTTTGGGTAATTTGAACAATCCCTTTAAATTACATGCAGTCCAAGCAATTTTAAAAAAAAAAAAAATTATTTGACAAAGTTTATGGATTGACAAATTTAAAACAAAATGTTTTTGTTTTCATTTCATTTTGCACAGTATGAATCAAATGTGCACAAATTTGTGACACTGAAAATGTTAACTTCTTTGTACAAAACTTCCGATTTATTTTTTCCATTGAAGCACATAAAATGCTCTTTGAAACATTCTCAGATCATTCTGGAATAAAATGGTGTGTAAACTTAATTAACTGTAAAGTTAATTGTTAATGGAATACTCCGGTTAAATGAAGCTCAATCGACAGAATTGCATATGCAGAATCTGCATAATGTTGATGACTGCAAAAATGTATTTCTACTTTCCCTTTTTTTGCCTTTTTTATCCATCAATTTTATAAAAACTATATAGCAAACCATGTTATTATATAGTATATAATGTTATGGTATTATAATAAAATAATTGTTAATTAGTTGAATGCTATGGTGTCTTGTTCCTGCATTCGTTGTATTGTCTATAAATAGAAAAAGAGTACATTACTGCCCAATAGTACATGGTACTTAAAAAAAATCTCTATATATTTTCATTCTCCTGTTGGAAAGATTTGTTTCGACACATCTCTACAACCCCATTCAAAAGCCCCCCATCACACCTGGCCATCTCATCCAGACATCACATGTCTTGCCTTTACTGAACCTCATCTAGGCTGCCATAGAGACATGGGACATCCTCACAAAAGAGACACAGTGACACAAACCAGTGAGGCAAAGGGTCTGTAACAAAGAGACAAGGAGGGTGGAGGGGCGTCCATTTTGCTTGACATACACAGCCAAAATGCAATGGCAAAATATCAAAAAGCTACACAGAACAAAGAAAGCCGGACTCATTAGGAGTTTCATGTATTGCACAAAATCAAACAGCTGAAATGGTTAAAGCTACAGTATGTGCATTGTGGCACATGTTTATATATATATATATATATATATATATATATATATATATATATATATATATATATATATATATATATATATGATTTTGTTCAAATAAATGTCAGGTTCCATTTTGACAACTTATCCCAAATAGTGTGACAACTTGTTCCACCATTGGGACTTGTTGTCACAAAAAGTAAATGTATGTTCATTGAACTGTATCTTTTTTCCTGGGCAATAACTTTGGAAATGTTCGAAGATTTTTTTGTGTCCAAGACTTGTATGCCTAAATAGAAACTGACTTTCAAAACCTAACCTACCATGAGAAATTTCACAGGAGTAAACAGTGTGACAACTAGCCCCGGTCTCCTCTATTCATTTGATGTGACCTGTTTGACACTTTTCTTTCCATTTGCATCAAGTGGCCCTCAATGGCCATCTCACCTCACGCTCTTATTTAAACTGATGTTATGAATAGACTCCTTTCAGTCCACCCTGCTAATAGATAAATGTGTAAAGTCTCCATCTGCAACAGAACCATCGTAAAAATGGAGATCATACAGGGTGAAAGCTGGAGAGCAGCCAGCTTTTAGAGGGGTTTCAGGAACTTTTTTTACCTGGTCAGGCTGGGAGAACTGCTAGACCATCTTGGACTGGCTGGGTGACCAGCCTAAACCAGCTTAGACCAGCCAACCAGCTGGAAAGCATCTTATTCTCGCCAAGAACCAAAAAAGATCATCTGAATAATATGAAAAGTGACTAATAACATGCACTTTGCCTTTTGACTTTCCTATGGTGGACATGGAGAGCTCTGGGAGAAACTACAGTCAGAAATTTTCAAAGGAAGTCTACGGTCTTTTAGCTAAATTTGATTGCCTGCCACAAATTAGAAGGAAAAAAAGGTATAAGAGGCTAAAATATAATCTGACTCTTGATGGATGTACTGTAATGTCAACTTCTACAGCAAAAAATGTTGGTGTTATATTTGATAGCAATCTAATACCTTAATCTTTGTAAAACAAATTTCCAATATTTGTAGAACTGCATTCTTCCACCTCAGAAATATTGCTTAGTTACAACACATGCTCTCTGTTTTTGATGCTGAAAAATGAATTAATGCGTTCATGACCTCAAGACTAGATTATTGTAATGTATTACTAGGTGGATGTCCTGCAGGTTTAATAAATAAACTTCATTTGGTTCAAAATGCAGCAGCTAGAGTGCTAACTAGAACCAAGAAATATGATCATATCAGCCCCGTTTTATCGGCATTATATTGGCTAATTGTTAAGTTTCGTATTAATTTTAAAATTCTGTTAATTACTTACAACGCTTTGAATGGTCTAGCTCCAAAGTACTTAAGTGACCTTCTATCATGGTATAATCCATCACACTCACTACGATCGCAAAACTACGGCCTGTTAACAATACAGAGAATATCAATATCCACAAAAGGAGGGAGATCATTTTCATATTTGGCTCCTAAACTATGGAATAGTCTTCCTAGCAGTGTTCAGATCACACACTCTCTCAGTTTAAGTCTAGACTAAAAACTCATCTATTCAGTCAGGCATACACCTATTTTATCCCTCAATTCATAGTTATGCTGCTTCAGTTAGGTCTGCCGGAACCAAAAACTCTTCTCTTATTCTTTAACCCTGCTTTAAAGTGAATGGCATCTATGCTAATTTTAGTCTATTTCTTACCAGAGCCTGCCAGATCCATCTCCGGTCCTGCCTGATGTCCGACTCCCACTGTGTCGCTGAGTGATGATAACCAACTGCAGCATGCACCAGCCAGACTTCACTTCAGTCTACTTAAACAGACTTCACAGAGGATGAATTGATGCAAACTCAAAGACATGGGATTCTTCATGAGCCACTGTCTGAAGCATGGGCTCAGGATGGAGTTCACCAAAATTACCTGCCATAAGCTTCCAACCGGACTGCGATGCTCCTCATTGAATGATACCTATACCAACTTGGTCAAAGTAGGAACAACACTCTCTTAAAAAAAATACATAAATAAATACATCGAAAATGAATTAACCACTAACAAAAGCCTTCATTGGCCAAAATCAAATGACAATGACAATGCAGATACAAGGCAATACTTGTAATTCCTCAGTTAATACAGGATAACTTCAAGAGCTTTAACACTAAAACTTATAGTTCACACAAAATCATTTTATTTAACCATTGACCCACAACACTTACTTAGTGTACTAATTTTACCACTAATAGTTCTAAACATAAAATATAGTTCCAAGCAGCAATTAAGGGGCCAAGCACATCAACCATTATTAGGCACAAAAATGGCAAAATATAATTAATTAAAGCAATCTGGTCATGATTTTAGGCAAAATGGTTGAAAAACCATGAATATTATCAATTGCAATGGGACATAAAAGCTTATTGCTTTTGACCAACAGGTGGTGCTGTCACCAAATTGATATGGTGTGGGCAAGGTCTGGTCATGATGACACATATAAAGGTTCATGTCAATACGCTTAAGCGTTGCCGAAATAGAGCCTGAAAACAATTCTGGCACAGTGCCATCAAATTCATTGTTGTGTTAAACGAAAATGGTTGGGTCTATCAACACGACATCCGTCGGCATGGTCTGAAGGTGGTCTGATTCGATTTAGGTTAAAATCTGACAAACGCTCTAGGAGGAGTTTGAAAAAGTAAGTTTTTAAAGGATTTCAAAATGGCGGACAGGAAGTTCAATCGATCATGGGTAATTGGTATCCATGTTCTCGGCATGACCCACGGAATCTACCAAGACTGGTCTCAAGACAATAGCACAAAATAATCAAAAGTTATTAGCATTTTATGAAAATTTGGTATAATTTTTGACCAGAAGGTGGTGCTGTCCCAAAACATTTTGAGTACCTTCAGGGCATTGTGCCAATGACACATAATGAGTTTAGTAAAGATATGACAATGCGTTTGAAAAATAAAGCATTTTATACAAAATTCAAAATGGACGACGCCCAAAATGGCCGACATAGGAAAATTTGGTAGCATTCGACTCAGCATCCCACACAGAATCTAACAAGACCAGATTTGTGATCATTAAATTTTTGTGATTCTACGTCGAATTTGTTCGTGCATTATTCGAGAACTGTTTGACTAATCAACTTGAATTCCATAACTTTTCGTCAGCCTGGTCTGAAGATGATTTGATTAAATTTTCGTGCAAATCGGACGAACGGTCTAGGAGTTGGCTTTTCGAAAAATGCCGGAAAAATTTTCAAGACGACATAGACGACATAGTGTGCAGTCGATTAGTCTCTAGCCAAGGAATCAGAGGATTTTTAGAATAATAGAAAAATGTGTGTAATTTCCTTTCTTCTGCTGAACACAAACAAAGTTTTTAGAAGAATATCTCAGCTCTGTAGGTCCATACAATGCAAGTAATGGAGGCCAGAACTTTGAAGCTCCAAAAAGCACATAAAGGCAGCATAAAAGTAATCCATCCAACTCCAGTGGTTAAATCCATATCTTCAGAAGCGATATGACAAGTGTGGGTGAGAAACAGATCAATATTTAAGTCCTGTTTTCCTATAAAATTCTCCTCCCAGCCCAGTAGGTGGGAATAAGCATGAAGAATTCAAATAGCTAAAAAAAGAATGTGGAATGTAAAAGTGGACATTTATAGAAAAAAAGGATTTAAATATTGATCTGTTTCTCACCCACACTTGTCATACCGCTTCTGAAGACATGGATTTAACCACTGTAGTCGGATGGATTACTTTTATTCTGCCTTTGTGTTTTTTGACATCTGGGATGGCATGAGGGTGACTAATGATGAGAGAATTTTCCTTTTTGCATGAACAGTTTTTTTAAGAACATCTTTTGTTGTGCAACCAAATACAGTTGCCAGATCTGAGTCATACTCCTTAGAATTCATTGTGAAGATTTGTTTATTTATCGACTTAATTCAAACTGGAATTCATTTGTTTTTCTGCAAAGTACTCTTGAGAAACAATGTCTGGAAAAATTTTTTTTTTTTTTACAGCTGATATAATCGAGAGCATTGACAATAAAAAACTCTTTGTACAGGGTACTCTGTATTTTGTACGATCCACCAATATATAGTCTTTTAAATGATTCATAAACTCTACAGCATACATTAAAACTCAATATAATAATCTAATAATTACATTATTTTGTATCTAACAAATAACACTCTTCATTTTTTATTCATGTCATTATTAAGTTACTGTAATTATAAGTCACTTCATACATTTTTGCAAAAGATTTTCTCCACTGGATCATAATTCCTCACTTTGACACATCTCCCGCAGCTATCCATAACCATTAATATTTCTGTGCTTTTCGTAGAGAAGTGCGCACTGTCTCTCTTTGGTGCTTTGCTGCAGGATGTCTGATTTTCCGTGCCAGGGAACCCATGAGAGATTCCTATTAGATATTTTCCACCAATGAGAGAAATGCCTGAAATGCTCTCCAAATACTGTTACACCCACCTGCTGCTCACTCCAGGTTAGGACACATGCAGTTGTGGAATTCTTGGGCTTCTTGTTAGTCAAAACCTATGAACTGATAGACAGCCTGTAGCTGTACGGAGCTGTGACAGCAACTGTGAAGACCCAAATGAATATTGAGATATTTAATATAATCATCACTTGGATGTCAGAACAATGATGTAAACGATCTCATACAAAGCGAGGCATTTCTTTCCAAAAAAGCAGTCAGATAGGTCTTCATGACGGTGTTAACATGTAATCATTATGTATGTATGTATATAACTTAAGATAATATTTCAGTTTTTAAATAAATGCATTTTATTTTTTCAAGTAAAGGGAATTATAAATGTTGGTGAGACAGATTGGAGTCTTTATGTCTCTAAAGTTCTTCATAACTTTTAGGTTGATTTTCTTTTATGTTCACTTAAAATAATAATAGCTCTTTGTTTTACTTTGACATTACATTTATATTTTTTCAACAGACGCATTGACCCAAAGTGACAGATGATCATAAATCAGTTCATTTAAAATCAATCATTAATGTTAAAACATTTCATATCTGTGCATTCAGCTCTAAATACTGTAAAATAATGTAAATGTGAGCTGTTTATATTCATCATCATCATCATTGCGTGAAGAATATTGAAAGACATAATGGACTTTCACACTTCTTGCACTACACTGCCCCTTTGTGGATTGATAAAACCCACCACCAAAACCTTTAGTCATGCAAGATGTATAATGATGCATAAGGCCTTATGGAAAGAGTAATGTTATTAAATAGAAGACAAGAAAAAGATGGTAAGTTGGCCAAAATGATTGCAATTGAAAGTAATCCAACTTGTTTAACATGCAACTTTTTGATGTCATGGACCCCCAAATAGGCCGATTCCCTTGCGAGAGACCTACTTGCTAAAATATGACAGCAGCTATGTATTTTCATGTTTAAAGACTCATTTATACTGTGTAAGAAAAATATTAAGCATGATATTAAGACATGTTTTTTGTTTTGTTTTGTTTTTTGCAAAAATTACATAATATATTGTCAATGTACTAAAGCTAAAATAAATTGTTCTGTTATATTACATCTAAAATATTAACTTTGTGTTTAACGTTATAATAAAATATTTAACGTTGTGTATTCCAACCCCTATTAGAGTAGTTACAATTGCCTACCTAGATCTACCAGTAACCTGAAGTTAAAAAAAAAAAAATACATTCAACTGAAATCTCTAGAAAGCAGAATGAAACAATAATGATGTCAAATTTGGCAAATGTTTAGTTTTTTCTTTTCTTCTTTTTCTCCTGTTTTTTTAGTTGTATTTTTTTCTATTGAATTAAACAATAATTATGTCAAACTTGGTAAACATTTATTTTTATTTATTTTTTATTATTATTCTTTTTTACAAATTTTATTTTTCTTCTGAAATTTCCACGGACCCCCAGCGTCCCTTTGCGGTGCCCTTGAGGTCCCTGGACCCCAGTTTTAAAACCCCTGGCCAAGTATGATTTTAAAAGGACTACAAAATATGCATCCAGATATTTCATCATTTCATAATCTGTGTCAAAAGGTTCTATTAGACATTCACTGGCTATTGGTACTTAGAAACCTATTTTAACAAAAACCCTGTTGGCCAAATCTAATCAAAAGCCTCCTCTGCAAACTGCACACACTGATAAAGTTCCCTCATGGATGTGTTGCTACAGATTGCTACCTCCCAACCCTAAAATCTCAAGTGTTGAGGAAACACTTCCTCGAGCTGCAGAGCTGAACTTACTGATAGATTTGTCAACCTTATCTGTGTGAATACAATCTGTATAGCAGTTTGCTACTTATTACTGATGATCTATATGTGATTACAAAAATCACAAAGTTATTATGAAACTTACAGCTCTTAATCCGTTATCCTAAATCAAAGCCCTCAAGTCTTTAAAAGTTCGCCCTGATTTACATGTTTCCAAAAACATTAATGTAACATGGTATTTAAATAGCACTACCAAAAAACATGATTGTACCACTTTTTTGTGTGTATGCATTTTAAACCATGTGGGATATAATGTTTGCACAAAATCAGTCTGTAGGTTTGTTTTTACAATGAGCAAGAAAGGGGTCGGAACATCACACAAGAAACAGCTGAGAACTAAGATTTTAAATATGTTGTAAGAAAACTGCCGATCATAAAAGCATACGTGGTAAATTTGATTGTGTCAGGATTCGGGTAAGCACACATTATTGCACTAAAGCATCTCTGTCTCTCTCTCACTTCTCTTAAGCGGCCATTATTACCCCGGATCTGTTGATCTTTGTTCTGGCAGAGGTGCATATGGAGTCTCCCTGCCTAATGCAAAGTTCTGGTTAAACATTCTCCCAAAGTTTGCGTTCTGCCTTCTGTTGTTTTTACGCTGAAGCCCTGGCAATTGTTGGAGGCATTATTGACTTTGTAATTAAACTATTTTAACGTCAGGATTTTGTAATCATTACATTTCAAGCCATCTGTTCCAGTCCAAGGGCTGAAATGGATTTTCCCCTCGAGTAAATAAAGGCCAGCACAATGTGGCTGATTTTTTTCATTAATTGTCAGGTCTTTACACACAGTAAAGACAAATGCAGAAATCCTTATTTAACCCTTGGTGAGTTTACATACAAACATACAATATATTATGAGGCTTTTCAATGATATTATTTCTGCACAGAAAGGTGGCTGTTAATCTAATGTTACTGATTATGGATTTATTAGCCCCCATCTGCTCAAAGACTAACAAAGCTTAATTTAAAGAACCCAGGGATGAATAAACCATAACAATGAACAGCTTGAGGTCTGCACACCTCTACTGGTCCTGGTTTTAGTCAACAGCTTTATCAGACTGTCTCTTAACCTCATGAACAATGGAGAAATAAACTAATCTCATGTTGATAACACCCGACTTTTAACCGCAACTTCACCAATTGTGTAATCTCCAGCAGCACTACGAAGGACAATGTTTTATCCAGCACTGAATAGTAAGAAAAGACTAAGTTAACTAATGATAGAAAATTTCCCATCCTCAAAGTCAGCTCCAATTATTGTTTTCTGTCCTTCTGTCACTTTAAAAAAAAAAATTTTTTTGGTAACATTTTATAATAAGGTTCCATTCGTCAACATTAGTTAATGCATTAGGTATCATGAACAAACAATTAACAATATATTATTTACAGCTTTTATTAACATTAACTAAGATTAATAAATGCCGTAAAAATATTGTTCATTGTTAGTTCATGTTAACTAATGTTAGCTAATGTTAACAAATGGAACCTTATTGTAAAGTGTTACCTTTTTTTTTTTTATTTCGACATTAGAAAAATGCTTCGTGAATGAATACATTTTTTATATATATATATATATATATATATATATATATATATATATCAGATGTTCACAGTGCATATATATATATATATATATATATTAGTTGGAGTTCATTAAATAAAAAACTTTGCCCTCCAAAGTGCAAAGAACGGAGATGTAAATATTTATATATGTTAGAGAATAAACAAGAACGCAAAATGAGAACATGAATAATAAATTACATTAAAATATAAAAACTTAAATAAAAGATCATTAATTACTGGACAGTTATAAATCACAATCTTGGGGTCTAGCACTTAAAGCAAAGGTAAAAAAAAAAAAATAGTCAAACAATATATACACAATACCAGTTAGCAATCTACAGTGTTTCGCAACAAAATATTTACTGTTTACTTTAAAGACATACATATGAGCTAAAACACATCTCACCTGCTGTGAGTATAGCATTCAATAGAAGTTGAATGAGAGATAAGGGGTGTTTTAGCAACAGTCAGGGTGGCCCACCAGCTGACCCCATGAACACAGTGTTTATGGGTGGCAGGGAGGACACCATTTCTCGCACCTCTGTGGTCACCTGGTGAGGAAGCAGTGTGTTCTGGGAGTGATATGGAGCAGCAGTTCCATACATGCAGGGTGCAGGGACGGAGCAGGTATTGGCTATGTTGGATCCTGTTACATAATAAAGAAAACAACATATCAAAACTCAGAATCTTTTCCTCATTAAAAAATGTTACTCCTTAAGGAACGAATTGTAATTCTGAGACATATGTATAAAATAATGAGTCCTCGCATAAGATGAAGACTCCAGTCATATCAGTAACCATATAAAAGCTGTTTTATTCTATATGTAGGGGGTCCCCTCGTGGGGGATTTCATGTTAGAATCATATGACCAGTGGAATACTACCCACTTAATCTCAGTGTGAGATCTCAGCCCTGTTATTGGACACTTTCACTCATGGATTAAAGTAATCATGGCTGACTGCAGTGGTGGATTGGCCATCTGGAGCACCGCAACTTTTCCCGGTAGGCCGGTCGAGTATTGGGGTGGTTAATCAGCCCACTCATATTTATTCAGCACTGCTATTTGCTGCTGTGCATGGAAAACACAAAATACTAAAAAGTATGACGAAACCCCGCTACCCAATTAAACCAAGCAGCATGAGAGCAGAGCCACCGGCCCACCCGCACAGCGCAGATGAACCTGCACCACGCAATCCCGTGGTAAAAAACAGCACGAGATATGAAAACCTTAAAGGCTCCATGCAAAGCTCTTTGAAACCAATGATTAAACAGCCCCGACATTCCAAGGCTCCAGACTGCGACTAAAATGGTCACAAATGCGACCAAAAATAATTGATTGCGACAATAATTTAAAATCTAGTCGCCATTGGCAACAGTCGGGTTGTGTGCGTTCATATGAGGTTTCGTCAGATATCATCTTGTGAGTTATTGAATACATCTTTAGAGCGAGCACCAGTGTGTCTCGTGCCGCTTTTCACCCGTTCTGTTGTGGTGATGAGTAGGGCTGGGAATCGATTAAAAAAAAGAATCGATTCCGAGGCATTGGGAATCGAGAATCGACTCCAAAGATGGAGTTAATTCCTTCCGGGGAAACCGGTTGATATTTCCTCGACCACTGAAATACTACACATTTCACCATATAAAATGACTGCATCTTAACGAGTCTATTTCATTTTTAACGTGTATTTAACATTTTTGTTTTTTAATTATTTTTATATATATATATATATATATATATATATATATATATATATATATATATATATATATACAGGTGCATCTCAATAAATTAGAATGTCGTGGAAAAGTTCATTTATTTCAGTAATTCAACTCAAATTGTGAAACTCGTGTATTAAATAAATTCAGTGCACACAGACTGAAGTAGTTTAAGTCTTTGATTCTTTTAATTGTGATGATTTTGTCTCTTGTTTCTCATTTTCCTCTTGCCAATACCCCATAGATTCTCTATGGGGTTCAGGTCTGGTGAGTTTGCTGGCCAGTCAAGCACACCAACACCATGGTCATTTAACCAACTTTTGGTGCTTTTGGCAGTGTGGGCAAGTGCCAAATCCTGCTGGAAAATGAAATCAGCATCTTTAAAAAGCTGGTCAGCAGAAGGAAGCATGAAGTGCTCCAAAATTTCTTGGTAAACGGGTGCAGTGACTTTGGTTTTCAAAAAACACAATGGACCAACACCAGCAGATGACATTGCACCCCAAATCATCACAGACTGTGGAAACTTAACACTGGACTTCAAGCAACTTGGGCTATGAGCTTCTCCACCCTTCCTCCAGACTCTAGGACCTTGGTTTCCAAATGAAATACAAAACTTGCTCTCATCTGAAAAGAGGACTTTGGAACACTGGGCAACAGTCCAGTTCTTCTTCTCCTTAGCCCAGGTAAGACGCCTCTGACGTTGTCTGTAGTTCAGGAGTGGCTTAACAAGAGGAATACGACAACTGTAGCCAAATTCCTTGACATGTCTGTGTGTGGTGGCTCTTGATGCCTTGACCCCAGCCTCAGTCCATTCCTTGTGAAGTTCACCCAAATTCTTGAATCGATTTTGCTTGACAATCATAAGGCTGCGGTTCTCTCGGTTGGTTGTGCATCTTTTTCTTCAACACTTTTTTCTTCCACTCAACTTTCTGTTAACATGCTTGGATACAGCACTCTGTGAACAGCCAGCTTCTTTGGCAATGAATGTTTGTGGCTTACCCTCCTTGTGAAGGGTGTCAATGATTGTCTTCTGGACAACTGTCAGATCAGCAGTCTTCCCCATGATTGTGTAGCCTAGTGACCCAAACTGAGAGACCATTTTGAAGGCTCAGGAAACCTTTGCAGGTGTTTTGAGTTGATTAGCTGATTGGCATGTCACCATATTCTAATTTTTTGAGATAGTGAATTGGTGGGTTTTTGTTAAATGTGAGCCAAAATCATCACAATTAAAAGAACCAAAGACTTAAACTACATCAGTCTGTGTGCACTGAATTTATTTAATACACAAGTTTCACAATTTGAGTTGAATTACTGAAATAAATGAACTTTTCCACGACATTCTAATTTATTGAGATGCACCTGTATATATATATATATATATATATATATATATATTGTATGAAATAAACTAGTACAACAATGAGGATTTTTTAATAAATCTGAAGTGTATTGTTTGGATATTTAATTCAGTGTACAAAAGGTAGTGGACAATTACTGTACATTCTAATTTAAACCTCTTTCTAAACAAGAACTCATGAGTGGTAACAAACAATTTCAATATAGGTTAAATGGTGCTTTTAAGACTATTTTCAGTAGTTCTTGGAAATATAGGTGGATCTACTCAAATGTATCTCATGGGATTGAAGCATCACGCTTCGGTATGTGCATACAGGCCCTGATTTAACTTTAGAATGGACCTATTAATAGTAAATGTCATTCATGCTATTATAAATAGTGCAAAGAACGCTTTGTAGTGAGCTGTATATTATGAGATTTAACTTTGCCTCCCATTTTTTCGAAATTGAAATCGGAGTCGATTCACAAATTTCTGGAATCGAACAGCCCTAATGACGAGCTCGCTGCACCGCATGCAACAACAAACCCAGCGCGAGAGAGTCGTGAACAAATGACTCTTTTGAACCGGATCTTTTTCATAAATCACCCGAAAAGAACTGAGGGTTTGAACTCAGGAGCTCAGGTTAGCCGTTTGAATCAGATTCACTTTCTCAGTGAATCAGCCATCAGTGAGCTCACAAGAGAGCGCAGACATTTCAGAATAAGAGTTCCGTGTGTATTTCAGGCTTCTTTATAATTAAAAGTCCCGTATTGTGTACCACTTTTTTCTTCTGGCAATTATTGATTGGGATTGGAGTAGCACAATAAACTGCATCTGGGATTTCATTCAATTTGCACTCTTGTAGTCTCTGTGTCTGGGGCCATCTGGTAACAGTAAAGAAAGACTAAGGCAATATTTTAAAACAATTAAAATTATATATATATATAATACACACACTGGTGGCCAAAAGTTTGGAATAATGTACAGATTTTGCTCTTATGGAAAGAAATTGGAAGTTTTATTCACCAAATTGGCATTCAGCTGATCACAATGTATAGTCAGGACATTAATAACGTGAAAAATTACTATTACAATTTGAAAAACATTTTCAGAACTTCTTAAACTACTTCAAAGAGTTCTCATCAAAAAATCCTCCACATGTAGCAATGACAGCTATGCAGATCCTTGGCATTCTAGCTGTCAGTTTGTCCAGATACTCAGATGACATTTCACCCCACACTTCCTGTAGCACTTGCCATAGGTGTGGCTGTCTTGTCTGGCACTTCTTACGCACCTTACAGTCTAGCTGATCCCACAAATGCTCAGTGGGGTTAACCCTCTGGGGTCTGAGGGTGTTTTTGGGCCCTGGAGAAGTTTAGACATGCCTTGACATTTGTGCTTTTTTCAGTTGCTTAAAAATTAATGGCTAAAGTCTGATAACACTGTATTCAGCACAAACTAGGCTACAATAATATGTGAGCAACATGTATGTACACGTTTGTATTTTTGAGAAAATAATGTTTATGCGTGGTTTTTGAAAAAACAGTCACTGAACTAAGGCCATATATCACATACTATACATTTGTTCACAAGACTTTTGAGGACTGGATCTTGTAGCCAAGAGTTTTTGCTACAAAATGATGTGAAAACCATCCTGATCACTCATTCATACAAAACAATATAGTCATTTAACTTTTGTAAGACACTTTTAGTGTTAGAAAGGCCATATGCGAGGAGGCGTGAATGATCATGAATATTGATGTGATTCACACCTGAGGATACAAAGACCCCTCCCCTGGGAACAGAATAAAATGTAATATCTGATATAGGGTAATATCACACAATATCACACAATATATATATATAAAACAATCAGGATTCTTTGATGAATAGAAAGTTCAAAATAACAGCATTGAGCTGAAATAGAAAGCTTTTGTAACATTATAAATGTCTTTACTGTCACTTTTGATCAATACAATGCATCCTTGCTGAATAGAAGTATTAATTTCTTTCCCAAAAAAAAAAAAATATATATATATATATATATATATATATATATATATATATATATATATATAAATAAATAAATAAATAAATAAATATATATATATATATATATATATATATATATATATATATATATATATATATATATATATATATATATATATATAAAATTCTTACTGACACCAAACTTTTGAATGGTAGTGTATAATGTTACAAAAGCTTTCTATGTCAGATAAATACTGTTATTTTGAACTTTCTATTCATCAAAGAATCATGAATTTTTTTTAATATATTGTGTATATGCCCTATATCAGATATTACAGCAAATCAGCATATTAGAATGATTTCTGAAGGATCATGTGACACTGAAGACTGCAGTAATGATGCTGAAAATTCAGCTTTCCATCACAGGAATAAATTGCATTTTAAAATATATATATAAAACTTGCCTCGGGGGTATTTACCATTTGTATTGATCGCACATTACCGTATGAATAGCGCCCTCTGCCCGTGGGTGTGATCACATCAGGGATAATTAGCTGAGCCAGGAGAAACTGTACATTGCTTTGTTTCATACAGATTACATTGCAGGAGAATATTTGTTATAAATTTGACTTGTTTTATTTAAAAATAGACATTTTAAGCTTTCTTTAGACATATGTTTCATGTTTGTGTGATACGTATTCGCGGAGTTTCACTTCATTTTTGTGACGTGATTCAGAAAGATGCTCGCGGAGACCGACGGCTGAAAGCGCACCCTGTTTATTTTCTTTATTTTACAAAAGTACAAGGTTTTGTTATTGTGAGTGTACACAAATAAATGTAGACCCTTTATAGTTTCTAATGATGTCTTACACTTATCTGTATGCCCAAAAATGACGGAGTATTTTAAGATGTTTCTGCTGAGGAAAAAATCCAGCAGGACGCGCCAACGCGTCCGTCGACCCCTCAGGGTTAAGATCCATAACACTCGTTTCCACTTATCTGTTGTCCAATGTGTGTTTCTTTGCCCACTCTAACCTTTTCTTTTTCTTTTTCAAAATTGTCTTTTTCTTTGCAATTCTTCCCATAAGGCCTGCACCCCTGAGTCTTCTCTTTACTGTTGTACATGAAACTGGTGTTGAGCGGGTAGAATTCAATGAAGCTGTCAGCTGAGGACATGTGAGGTGTCTATTTCTCAAACTAGAGACTCTGATGTACTTATCCTCTTGTTTAGTTGTACATCTGGCCTTCCACATCTCTTTCTGTCCTTGTTAGAGCCAGTTGTTCTTTGTCTTTGAAGACTGTAGTGTACACCTTTGTATGAAATCTTCAGTTTTTTGGCAATTTCAAGCATTGTATAGCCTTCATTTCTCAAAACAATGATTGACTGATGAGTTTCAGGAGAAAGCTGTTTCTTTTTTGCCATTTTTGACTTAATATTGACATTAAGACATGCCAGTCTATTGCACACTGTGGCAACTCAAAAACAAACACAAAGAGTTAAGTTTCATTTAACGAACCAAATAGCTTTCAGCTGTGTTTGATATAATGGCAAGTGATTTTCTAGTACCAAATTAGCAATTTAGCATGATTACTCAAGGATAAGGTGTTGGAGTGATGGCTGCTGGAAATGGGGCCTGTCTAGATTTGATCAAAAATGACTTTTTTCAAATAATGATGGTGCTGTTTTTTAACATCAGTAATGTCCTGACTATACTTTGTGATCAGTTGAATGCCACCTTGGTGAATTAAAAGTACCAATTTCCTTCCGAAACAGCAAAATCTGTACATTATTCCAAATTTTGGCTGCCAGTAAATTATATATATATATATATATATATATATATATATATATATATATATATATATATATATATATATGGCTTCATATGATCACTATCCTTAAATAAAAGAAAAAAAAGTTTTTTTGCATGATCAGTCATATTTTCAAAATCAATGCCAAAATTTCACAATTTCTGCTAGGGTATGCAAACATTTGAGCACGACTGTATACTGTTTATTAAACCTCTGATTAATGGGTTATCAGCTGACTTCCTTTTCTTTCTATCTTGTTTCTGAACAGCAACCTAAATTGAGCAATTCTGTGATTTGGCGACTAAAAACAGTCATTTGGCTCCTAAGTAATTTTTTAAAATCTGGAGCCCTGCATTCTAAATGGCAGTGACGAGGTAAACAGGAAAGCATTGTATTCACAATGGTAATTACATTCTTTTCAATCCACACATCACCATTCTTATTGCATTGCATTTAGTAACATTAACTGTAGAAACTATGATGTTTTGGCAAAAATATTGTATACAGCATATTTGAAATAATATGTCACTATAATTATATGAAAAATATTGTATATTAGGGGAATATAAGTCACTTTTATATCAGTTGTTTTTTTTATAGTCTCTGCATGGATATTGTTTTTCATAACTTTAAATTCCATAGTTTGTTTTTTAAAAACCACAATCACATCTGGTAATAAGAAGCATGGTTTTACCTGTGATCACCATGTTCTTACTAATACCACAGTTAAACTCTGGATACTATGCAAGAACTGTGGTAAACTTTCATAAGGGCAAGTACAAAGTAGAATTTAACAAGAGTTTCAAAGCCTGGACCCCCGTGAATTAAGGATGAAGCTATGAGTTTTTCCTCTGTAAATATGTTCAGTTCTAATGAACTTTAATGGAAAAAGTTAATTCAACAATTAAGATCCCGATGAAAGAGAAATATCAGTTAAGAAGTCCTACTGTCATCTGCCTCTCAGCTGAATGCTTCTCAGCCAAATGTACATTTCAATGCGACAGAAAATATGCAGTATTGATATTGACTGTATAACTGTATTTGCAATTCAATAATAATATCACTATATACAATATTATCAACTATATTATTATTATTGCTATATGACAAGGCTATTTACACTAAGTGTAAATAGCAACAAAAAGCATCTTCTCTGCACTAAGTGCAAATAATGTTAAATGCTATTTGTACCCCGGTGCAAATAGTGGCAGATACTATTTACACCACTAATTAAATACCAACATACAGTATTGGGGCATTACTGCAGTTTGTTTATTGTGTTTATTTAGAGTCCTGCATTTTTCAAAGCTTTCCTGTTTATTTCCAGGTTTGAATGAGATTTTGAATGCCAGATTTTCGAAATGGACTCCGACATTTGAACTTTCAATGTATAGGATTTTCTCCTAACCTGCAGTGTGTGTGCCCAGTGATGACAGTTCAGTGTAGTAGGGTCTGGCTATCTTTCTGCTCGTGTCGTCCAGGATGTTGAGAGGGTCGTGCACGTCAGTATATGCTGAGACGGAGCGAATGCTGCTTACGCTGCTGATCACTGACACATGCTGGTCAATAAATGTGCCCATCCTCTGAGCATCCACATACCCACTACTGCTGTAATAGCCTGGCCAGAAGATAGAGGAACATTACATATTTCAAAAAGAAAATCAGCATATTTACTCATTTTTATCTTTCTGAGCAGCATACAAACATGATATACTTCAGCTTCCTCACCGAGGACATTATTTGTGTTTTTCAACTACATCTTACATATAAATCTAAGTGGGAAAGGCAGGGTAAATAATACGTGTTCTAAATTTACACTCCAAAATGAACTCTTACGGCATGTTCTTTATATATATATATATATATATATATATATTTTTTTTATTCCGCTTTTTGGTCACATTTTTGATAGGGATTGTAAATGATAAGAAAAATGGAATATGATGCGAGCCAGACTTGAACTCACTTTTCCCACATAAGCAACAAAGCTTAACATGCAAAACACATGTGCTACTTCCCAGGCCATGGTTTACTAGGCATATTTCTTCTTTTTATTAAATTTTTTGGCTTTTTGCCACTTTTTACTGCAAGGACAGATGACAGACAACAGGAAACGATATGGAGAAGAGGGTGGGACGGGATTGGGAAAATGTAGGCTGCAGTGTTCAATATTTTCAATGTTAAAATAATTGTATCCCAGTTTAATATGCAGAGACAACTATAAGTAAGCCATTTCTAGACTGATTTCTACAAAAAATGTAAACAGTGTGGCTTTGACGCATTATCAAAACATTGTTCTCTTTGTTTGAACATCCCGAACAGCCTCATTGACCAATTCCGTAAATTTGGGGCGGGTCTATCTGTTTGTTCGACAAACGGAAGGTGTGGGAAGTTATCGGGAAACCTTTTTGAAAACAATAATCATTTTTGCAATTCCATTTGGTGACGCTAATGGCACAGAAATGAAACACTTCGGCTTTAACTGACCAATAATTCTAGCTTTTCTCACCACTGTGTCCTGTACTGGTGCAAACTGGACCAGAACACCCTTCTCCGTTGGTGGCACTTCCTCCAAAGCTGTACCCTGCAGACTCCAGTACCTGTACACCCTCAACATCCATCACGGGGTCACCTGTGGTTGTATATCCAGTCGATGAAACTCTGGAACTATAGGGAGACACCGTACAGCTGCTACTGAAGCAATCTTTGGCCAGCTGGTGCCCAGAGAAGGATGTGTAGCGCCCGCTTTCCGCCCGAGCTTGATAGGCTGATGTTGGAGTGTGTGTCTGTGGTCTAAACACGGGCTGGTAAAAAGAGGGGTTGGGGTAGGAGCCAGAACTGGCATTGGGCAGGTTCTGGTACATGGTATCAGGGAAAGCCTGGCAAGACACTTGGGGCTGGATGGAGCAGCTGCTCTGGGGCCTCACAGCCATCGGGCCCTGGTTGATCACACTGCTATGGTTGATCATAGCAGGAGATATCGGAGGGGTCATAAGGGGCGCGCTGTTCTGCGAGTAATCCATTTCTCCTGGAAAATATTAATGCGTCATGAGCAATAATTATGACAATATGCAATATTTTTAACAGGTCTTGTTTTCCTACTTTTACTATATTTAAAGGGTTCATTTTAAACTCTTTTTCTTATTTATTTTTCCACTTATAGTGTTGGTAAAAGTTTCTGAGTCAAGACATTTTTCCACACTCCTTCTGAGCCTTTTTGTAAAACAGTGTATTTTTTGAGCTCATACACCGGCTTGCGGGTTTGCAGTCGTTTCAAACATACTGTAGTTTTTAAATACACCATCCTTCAACAACAGCCTCTTAACAAATCCTGCATTACATTGTGACAGATTCACAAAACAATCCATGCTGAAATAGGCTTAAAGGGATAGTTCACCCAAAAATGAAAATTCTCTCATGATTTACTCACCCTCATGCCATCCCAGATGTGTGTGTCTTTCTTTCTTCTGCAGAACACAAATTAAGATTTTTAGAAGAATATCTCAGCTCTGTCAGTCCTCACAATGCAAGTGAATGATGACCAGAACTCAGAAGGTTCAAAAAGGGCATGAAGGCAGCATAAAAGTAAATCATAAGACTCCAGTGATTAAATCCATATCATCTGAAGCGATATGATAGGTGTGGGTGGGAAACAGATAAATATTTAAGTCCTTTTTTACTGTCAATCTACACTTTCACTTTCACATTTAGCCAGATACTGGTAGGGGCTGGTCAAAGGTAGAGATTTATAGTAAAAAAAGGACTTAAATATTGATCTGTTTCTTACCCACACCTATCATATTGCTTCAGAAGACATGAACTTAACCACTGGAGTCATATGATTTACTTTGCCTTCATGTCCTTTTTGAACCTTCTGAGTTCTGGTCATCATTAACTTGCATTGTGAGGACCTACAGAGCTGAAATATTCCTCTACAAATCATTGTTTGTGTTCTGCAGAAGAAAGAAAGAAAGTCACACACATCTGGGATGGCATGAGGGTGAGTAAATGATAAGAGAATTTTCATTTTTGGGTGAACTATCCCTTTAACTTAGTTAAAAACATCAGGATCCTTCAGAAGGATGTACAGAGTGGAAGGTGCTACACGCAGCCAGGAATGAACATGGTTTGATGGAATTTCTCCCATTATACTCTTATATTAGGAAAACTTACACATATCTGGCTTTCTCCTAATTACTTCACAATGACTGGGCTGCCGAATTCCTGATCAGCTAACAGGCATCATTGAAGTGTAAATGTAGACAGTCATGTTATATGGTCATGTTTTATCTGTGTGCAACTTTGCAACATGAAAGATGCAGAAGTACAAAATAAGTTGGTTTTGTGGCTCAGTTTCGATAAATGCTTTTGGACTGAAGAGCAAGTTTTGAGTTCTGAAATGTACAGTTTGTTTTCTTAGTACATCAATCTCAAGATGTTAAAAGATCAAGAAAAATTGGATTCCTCATGATATGACCCCTTTAAAACATGCAAATATAAAAAGCTGTTTGTAAGTACCAGATACAGTGAAGCTGTCTGAATCGGTACCATGGTACACAACAGTATTAGCCCCAAGTCCTTGCTGTGCAGCCGTGATCGACAGAAAATCATGTTCTTGGGGGTTCTCGTCCTTGACAGTTGAATCACTCAGTGCCACACAAGATTTATTCCGATTGGCCAAAAAACAGGAACTCGGTGAGGCTGTGAATGCAGCTTTACTGGCATCTGTCAAAATTGAAACATCACAGTTAACTGGGTTAAAGATGTTCATGTATTAAATTACATACTGATGAGATAAATAGGGAAATAATTAGGATACCTGCATTCCTCATATATTTCTCCAGCAGGTTCTGAAGGTCCTGCTCTTTGTCGTTGTTGAATTGTGTTTCAATTGCTAGTAGTATGTACTCATCCAATAGCATCCGAATGAGGTGGAACGAGCCTACAATTAACATTAAACCCGGTTTATTTGTTTTAAAAAATGTAGCAAAGATAATTTCCAAAACTTTTACAGTAACAAAAGTTATCCGACTACATCTCTGTTTTGGTTCCCCAAAAATGAAAGTTCTCTCACCATTTACTTACACTCATGCCATCCCAGATGTTTATGAAGATTTTTAGAAGAATATCTCAGCTCTTTATGTCCATACAATGTAAGTGAATGGTGACCAAAATGTTGAAGCTCCAAAAAGCACATAAAGGCAGCATAAAAATAATCTCCAGTGGTTTGTCTTCTGAAGCAATCCAATCCAAAATGTCTTCTGAAGCAATCCAATTGTTTTGGGTGAGAAGAAATCAAATTATTACTCCTTTTTTACTGTACATCTTGCCATTGCAGTCTCTAGGCACGATCACGATTTCAAGCTCGATTACATGTCCTAGTGCATTATGCAGCGCAGAGTGCTAGATGGCACTAGGAAGTGTAATCAAGCTTGAAATCATGATCGCCAAAGAGACTGCTGTTGTCAGAGTTTATAGTGAAAAAGGAGTTATATTTTGGTCTGTTTTCACCCAAATTGATTGGATTGGTTCAGAAGATATGGATTAAACCACCGGAGTGTTATGGATTACTTTTATGTTGCTTTTATGTGTTTCTTGTAGCTTCATAATTCTGGCCACCATTCACTTGGACCTACAGAGCTGAGATATTCTTCTAAAAATCTTTGTGTTCTGTAGAGAAAAGAAAGTCATAAACATCTGGGATGGCATGAGGTTGAGGAAATGATGAGATAATTTTCATTTTGGGGTCACCTGTCCATTTAAGATGCACACAAACTAAATAAATAGTATACTAAAGGGTTTTCACACTTTTTGACCAATGAATTTCCATTACTTCAATTTCATTTCATTTGTGATCACTGGATAAGGATCTATTAAAAAAAATGGATTTACACTGACATGCTAATGAATCATTTCTGATTTCAGACTGATTTGTTAACCAGTTTGACAGTTTAGAAAACTTTACTCACAATTTGAACATCACTTTGGCTTGCGGACAAGTTTTACTCTACACAATATATTGCTGATGAAATATTTTAGAGCAGAGCATAACTTGAAAAATGTATATTCACTATAGAAATTTCCATTATTTTTAAGATTTTATTAGTTTCCATGACTTCTACAGGCCTGCAATTTTTTTACATCTCTAATTTAAATCTTTATTTGATCCGATCTGACTGTCTAAAGTTAAGACATTTTTACATAAAATTGAATTAAAAATACAACTGTATTTAATTCAAAGATGATAACTGGACGCCACTTGCATGCAATGTGGTGATTTCGTGTGACAGCAATGAAACGTTTGTAGTACATAATTCCTTCCAAAAAAACAAAAAAAAAGACATTGAAAAATAGTAAAATATTAAATAAAATAAATAGCATAAGTATATTTTTCACTGAACCATTTTCAGTAAGTAGTAAGCTATGATTAGATTCCAAACATAGCCTTAAATTCCTAAGATTTTCACATATACTCTTCTAGGGTCAAATGGTTGGCCTTGTAGGTGATACTGTTTGGCTTTGTGAACACCTGTTGGGTCATCAGATGCTAGGAGCACTGGGAAAGGTCACTCTCTAATCAAGGCACGCAAGATAAAGGTTTGTTTGTACAGTCTGGGTGAATACATTAAATAGCTCACTCTCAACAGTGACTCTCTGGTTAAACAGTGCCAAACAAATAGTACAGATTTGATTTTTGGAAAGGGAACAATCATGCTCTAATCATATCTACAGAATTCAGAAAGCAGGAAAAATTAAAAAGGTTTTTACAAATGGGCCCATGAAGTTACACTATAAATAAACATTAAGATATTTCATTCAAATATACAAATATTGCACACAAAAAAAAGCAAAAAAAAAGCAAAATGTGTTACTAAATGTGAATGTCTAGAGCATTTGAAAGCAAAAGAAAGAGTGTGCAGCGTAGGAAGGCATGCTGAAGGCTTACCAAAGCTGGTAGCATTGTTTAGGGTGAGATTGTGCATCACTCGTGCTCCAAAGAAACTCCATTTAAGAAGAAAATCCTGAGCTCGCTTTTTAACCGACCGACCATTTTGCTTGCTGGGCTGAAAGAAAGATTATGTGTAAATTCAACATAACAGTCATGGCTAGATTGGATTTTTGGGGTTTTGGGGACAATACCAGCATAGCGTGTTTGCTGGTCTTATCTGGTCTCCTGGTCTGGTCTGTTTTCTGGTTTTAGAGGGATTTGGGGCACTTTAAGCTGGTCAGAGTCGAAGACCAGCTAGCCGACTTGGCCAGGCTAGGAGATGAGCTAGACCAGCTTAAACCAACTAAGACCAGAAGACCAATTCATGGTGGTATAAGATGGCATGCTGGTGTTGATTCAGGGTTCTGAATCAGCAACATTTTCTCAGTCGAAAAGCTTCAACAGCTTGGTTTTGCTATTGAATAGCACAGCTATTAGCACGAGAATAAACTAAACTAGACCAGCATGGAAATTGCTATTGGTCTTTTTAGCAGTGTCTTCGGATAAAGCTCTTGCAGTGCAACAAACCTTAATAACTTTCTGCTCCACAACAGAGTCTAGCCATTCAATAAAGGACTCTACTGTGGCATTTTTCCTAAGGAGGTCTTTCAGCTCTTGAAAAACTGAAATGGAGTCATCTAGTAAAAGAAAAGCAAATATATTTTGAGGCAGATTTTATTATCAGAATGTCTAAAAGTTTACCAAGAACAAAAGACTACTAAGCTACCAATAACTCACATTCAGTGTAGAAGTCTGAATCTTGGTCATTTGTGATTGAAAGGAGCGCTTGAGAACCAATACTGTTCAAATCCACCTTATCGATATCATTCACCATAGAGGTCACCACATTCTGGTCAAAAAGGGCAGGTCTTGCAATCTAAAACAACATGAAACCATTAAGAGCGCATCACTATAAAAAAAGAAAACAAAAGCAAGAACAAAACATTTCTACCTGTGCAAGATGTAAGAATGAAGTCTGTCTCTTTAAGGAGGACACAAATCGTCGAGCTATGGGCAATTTCTTATCTGAGAGAATGTCTGGGAGATTCTCCAAGGAGGACACCATCCATTGTTCCCAGTGCTTGGCAAAATTCCGAATATCTGCCAAAAGACTGGAGATATTTTCCTAAACTCATTTAAAAACACTTGAATTTGACACTTATACAGTATTCAATGTTTTATTTTCAATTAAAGCAATAGTTCAGCCAAAAAAGAGCAGTATGTGGCATGCATGCTCACGCAAGAACTTACATTGTTTTAAGAGCTAAACAATGCAAATTCTCGTGTGAAAACTCCAGCCATTACGAATGAGCTTCTCATGCACTCATAAACGTGCAACAGAGGTCAAGATTTTCACTGAAAACTGAAGTCATGACTTTATAAAACTTGGAATATGATGCAGCACAAATCACATTAACTGCTTTTATGATACTTTTGGGTCCTTTTTTTAAAGCTTTATAGAGGGTCACTATCCATTGCTATTGTATTGAAAAGACGGAACGAATGAAGGTGAGTAAACAATGATAGAATTTAAATTTTAGGTGAACTATTGCTTTAAGTATTTTCTATTTTCTAGTCATTTGTTGATAAAAATGGTTAAGAGTATAATGTAAGCAGTTCAACACACAAACCTCTCTGGCATATCTTGCATTGTAGCAGGGATGAGAACGTCAGTCAGAACCTATGAAAAACAATTAAGCCAGTTTATGATAACCTTATACAACTGAATGCTTCTACACTGATATACTGTATTTACATATGTATATATAGTATATTAGAGGTCGACCGATAGTGGATTTTTCAGATACCGATAACTAAGGTGGGGGAAAAGGAAGATAACCGATTAATCGTCCAAATGTTTTTTTTAAAGACTTAGCCTATAGAATTATAAAAAATATATTAGTCTTTCCGTAGAATGAAGGGCACGGACACTGAATAAAATCCCAAAAGCCGTTTATTGCACAACCAAAATCCCAATAATAATGAGAACAATTAAGATTTGGTGCATAATGCAGAACTTCTAACATTAAACAAGCCTGAAATACAACCAGAACTATTATTTTGAAATGAAAGAGATTTGGCTGCATTACAGTGCTCTACAGTGTATGTAAGAAGCTTTTTATAGCCTTTATATTCACCAGATGAACAGTTTTGTACAGTTTTTGTATATATGTAGCTTTGTATAAATAGTTTATATATACAGTATATTTCACCAGATGAGGTTTACTGATTAGGGAATACAAAAATAAAAAAACTATAGGCAAATATTGGTATTGATTTTTGCAGATAACCGATAATTCTAAAAAGCGTCATCAATTAATCGGTAAAACCGATATATCGGTCTACCTCTAATATATACTGTGCATATACATATATATATATATACATATATATATATAAATAAAACACATATACACGGTTCACTGACACTCACCTTGTAAAGTATAGAGTCACAAACACAGAAGATGTCCACAATAACTGGATTCTCCAAAAATGGAAGGAGATGTTCAGGCATCCCCTGCCAGAAGTGAAGCAGAAAGTTCTGGATCTGAAACACAAGAAAAGTTGGTACAGTTAAAGTGTATTTTTATAGAATATAATAATATAGGACAACACATTCGTTAAAATAGTACCTCCTCAAAGTTGACATTGATGGCGTTGTCCAGAATGCATTGACAATGAGTTTTGTACATCATAATCAATGTGTCAACCTAACAAATAAGAAGTATAAAAGAGTTTGAGGTATGTACAGTCATGGTTGGGGAGTAATGGAATACATGTAATGGGATTACGTATTTAAAATATGTGTGTGTGTACGTATGTGTATAATTATTTTTTATTATTATCTATGTCTTGCTGCTGTTTTTGTATTGTTTTTGTATGGTTGTACACTGGAAGCTTCTGTCACCAAGACAAATTCCTTGTATGTGTAAGCATACTTGGCAATAAAGCTCATTCTGATTCTGTTTCTGATTCTGAAAATACAAAATATAAGTAACTGTATTCCACTACAGTTACAATTTTAATCATTGGTAATTAGAATACAGTTACATTCAAAAAGTATTTTGATTACTGAAGAGATTACTTTGGATTTTATTGTTATTTGTTTCATTTAATATTTAGTCCTTTCAGATAGAAAACATAAATGATGCAATCCAAAGTGCATTTGAACAGCGGTGAAACACTTTCTTATGATTTGTTACATTCATACGAGCAGACAGAGAAGTAAGTTTGAAGTAAGTTTGGAGAGGAAGAAATAGAAATAAACCTTGTGTAAATTGTCAGCTTAAATAGCTAAAATGCTATTTCTAGCAATTTTACATGCACGTTACCAGGCACCATCATATTTTTTTATCAAGAAAATTCACGTTGGATCATAATTTCTTTTTTTCTAGTAAGACCTTTGATATTAGGGCAAAAATCATATTCTTTATAATTTTTGTATTGTTTTCCTGTAAAAATATCAAAAAATCCTTAAAACAAGATCAGTTTGATTTATCTTGTTTTAGAAACAACACTGCATAAGATATTTAGGTTTTTCAGAGAATGTATTTTTAACATGTGTATTTTGTCTTACTGTACTGACAGAGTTTTTATAGTCAAAACAAGTGAAAAAATCTACCAGTGCTGAAGAAGTAATCCAAAGTATTTAGAATACGTTACTGACCTTGAGTAATCTAACGGAATACAAATTACATTTTACAGCATGTATTCTGTAATCTGTAGTGGAACACATTTAAAAAGTAACCCTCCCAATCCTGTGTACAGTAAATAGGAAACATTCATACATACAGTTTTTTGGAAATTGTCTTCATGGAAATTAACGAACCTTGTCTTTTGAAACAGACTCCTGTAGCACTAGATGTTGCGCACATGGAAATTCAGGTAAAAGCGTTCCTGTTTTAGAACTAAGGGAGTATTTCCTGGTGAATCCTCCCTGTAAACAACAAAGAGCATGCATATTACATAATTGTTTGGCTTTTTAATAGTAACATGGTAATGTTTTCTCATAACTCATAACATCAGATGCAAAATGAAATTACGTGCTTCATTACACGTTTGGCTGCAGTTTCCCAGTGAAATGTCCAGTGGGGGGCGCCAAAAGCGAGTGAAATTGTATAATAATCAGATGTGGTTTTTAAGATGAATATTAGATGGATGTTTTAATAAATAAAATGTACTTCGCTCACCTAAAACTTTAACCTAAACCTAACCAGTGTCCTAAACGCAAATGAGAGGTGAAGCAAATGCGAAATGAAAAACACGTTTTCTGAAGCAACCACGTCACTTTGTGTCGCTTCTATGACACTTTCGTCTCACGTGTCAGCTTGCGTGCTTAGCTGGGCTCGAACCTGGTTTTCCAGACCAAAGTCCAACACTCTATCAAGCTACGGCACAAGCTCATCACATTAAAATAAGTATGTAAATAAAGGTGGGTCTGTAAAACAAGCATTAAAATGTGTCATTTTTAAATTGTTTCGTAATCATAACATAGCACAATGTGAGTAAATGTATGAAAATAAGTGTTTATAAAGTTGTAATCAGCCATTGTACTCGTGATTTGTGTGAAAGTGAATAAAACGCACAGTTGTTGCAGTGCCCTTTGGTGTTAATTTCACCAGGAAACTGCAGTGAAACGCAGAACGCGAAACGTAAAAATCAGTTTGCAAAAATTGTGTATTAGATTACAGATTAGGTTGGTATTTTCCTACTCTGCAAGCATACATTAGTATTCCATCACAAAAAAGTTCAAATATTAGTTTCTAACAAATGTTTCCAATATTACAATCCAAATTTATATGAAAAATCTTAATTGATTTCTATAGTAAAATCGCCAACCTCATTTTTTAGCTTGCTTCCAGAGAATCTGTAGAAAACACATAAGAGAGATTTTTATTATGATGAAACATTTTCGAACTATAAAGCATCAAAATACAATGCATGTCTTAGCATCACATGCATTTTATATGGCATATACTGTACATTTTCAAAGGGATGTAACACTGAAATGAGAGATCAGAGAATGTAGTGAAATCAGGAAGGTCAGCGCATACCGTGTCAAACCTTTTCCCGAGTAAACAGAGTGATAATACGCACTGCTCTCCTTAATTCCAATTCCGTAATAATGATACCTGGAAGATATTCGTAAGCCAATGTTACCAAAAACTGAGAGGTTCAGATGTAGTCATAAATAGCACAGTAATAAATTTAGTCATTTGTCTTTTTCTTACTTTGAATGGCCTCTGGTTCCAAGCCTTCGTGTCGTAAGCAGAGGAAATTTTTGTCGTATGGTCTGCAATAATGAGAAGTTCTAACACTATAGTACAACTAATCTACAAGTAAAATTAATAGCTAATTGTATGCACTGAATTGAGATATGATAATGTATATACTTACAGTACTTGTTGAGTTTAGAAGTTGGATATTATCATACTTTTTATAATCACTTAGAATCATCATACTTTAATGCCATTACTGTCTGGCAGATAACTGGCACATAAAAAGCTTTAGAACTCCTCTTACCTTTCCAAAAGTGGCAGCACACGCAGGATCTAATTTCTCCTTCCGACAAAAGTCCAGATAATGAGCATAAAGGATACACCGTGGCAGGCAAACACCTTCACAAACAATGTAATTATCCTCAAGCCTAAGGGAAAGAAAAACAAAGTATAAAGTACTGTAATATAATTTGTTTCATACACTCTTGGACATCATTTGTAATGGCAAGCGAATACCATTGTAAAGTAAGCTGCGTCTGTTTCTTTTTGTCCTTGATGATCTGACTGATGCTTTTCTTTGGCATACTTGGTTTCAGAGAGAAGGTCTTTGAATAATCCAGGTGATCCAATTCATCTTCTGAGGATATGCTTCCATTGCTCTCATCAGCTTCTGTCAAATAAATAACATACATAGCTTCCAAATGGCTTGTACAAAACTATTCATAATATATAATTCATAATATATACTGCTAACTAAACACAATTTAGCAATAGTTTAATCAAAAGCCAGTCTGAAAACAATTTACAACAAATGAACAAAGATGTCCCCACCTGATTTAATTCCAGAATCCTCTTCTTCATCCAGTTTGGTTTTGAAAAACATGCTTTTTCTGAGATCCTCTTGGTCAGCAATAATCATCGCATGGAGGTCATCTGCGCTTTTGCAAGCTCTCTTTGTCTGTGATGGTTGTAGTTGATGAAACGTGTCATTCTTTGATGGACTGCCAATATTTCTTTTCATCGGCATGTTCAAGGAGAAATTAAAAAAGAAAAACTGGAATGCGAAATTAAAACCACCTAGTGAAATTAAAAAAATTATCCCTCAAAATGTAATGTTAAAACATTCCAAAATCGACACAGCCCATTCTAACGTTTGGCAATGTGACACACATATCCATTCCTGAAATAATAAACATCTTCGAAGCTTCCCAAAGTATCTCCAAAAAAGCATTTAAACAATTTGACAACTAAGTGTGTTGTTTTTCATCTTTCTTCATTAGAAACCAATCTTCACCTGCAGCATAATGGAAACACTAAATGTAACACTTTGAATATAACATGAATCCTCTAAATGTTCACATGAATCCAAAAATTGACGAAGATAACACCTTCCAGTCTTAATTAAAGCTCTGCTGTCTCTGAAATGGTGTGTCACAGAGGTGAGCGCCTTAGGGGCATTTATCTTATTTACAGAAGACTGGCAATGGGATTTAATGATTAACCAAGAGGGATATCATCTCCTTGAAATCTGGTACTGGTTTTGCTGCTTGGGTATTGAGTGAATCAAGCCAAACTCCACAATGTTTTTTGCACTTCAATCACATGTATTCAAAGACTACATTTGGCTGTTTCTTTGCATTTTGTTCAAAACAGTATAGAATTTACAACTAGGCAAGGCAAGTCTAGGCAAGTTTATTTATATAGCACATTTCATACACAGTGGTAATTCAAAGTGCTTTACATGGAAATAATAAAGAAAATAAAAGATAACAAGCAAATGATGACAATTATTTTTATCTAATCTGCTTTTCTGGATCGAATTTAACACTTAAGTTTACAACTCCAAGGTTCACTGTTACTTGGTTGTGGTGTTTCTTTAATGGAAATATACCCTCAAAAGAACCTATCAATCAGGTTCAAACTATTATTGATCACGAAATATAAAACATAACGAATCAGTAAGCTATAAAGTGGTGCGCACCCAAAACCATGGCTGCTACTCCAGGATCCAACTAACGGCACCGAGATCCGCTGGATTACAAAGATTCTATACTTTCTTATACCAAAAAGCGTCAAATTTATGGGACTGATCACGCCCAATCAGTTAACAGATTAGGAGAGATTACAACTAGGTAATTCACAACCATTCAAATGTTTTGACATTTTTTTAATGTATTCACACAAGTAGCATTTCAAGGGATAGTTCATCCAAAAATGAAATTATGTCAGCATTTATTGACACTCATTTTGTTCCAAACCCATGAGTTTTTTCTTCTTCCGTGGAACACAAAAGATGTAAGGCAGATTGTCAGCCACAGTCACCATTCACTTTCTGTGCATCTTTTTTTTCCAATGAAAGAGAATGGTGACTGAGTCTAACATTCTGCCTAACATCTCCTGTTTTGTTTTACAGAAGAAATTCAAACCGATTTGGAACAACATGGGAGGGAGTAAATGATGAATTAATTTTTCGGTGAACTATCCCAACCTTGTTCTACTGCATATTATTATTAGGCTACTTTTTGAAGTAAGTTTTATAATTCATTGATATAATTGATAATTTTACCAGTAATGGCAAAGCACCATTTTTAGCTGACATTACTCCAAAAAACACTGTCACCTCAAGGCCACTCCATGTGTGCACTACTGTCTTGAAAGAAGAAAGCAAACTTAATCTTCTCTAGAAGGAAATGGGCAGTCCATACACAACAAAAAGACGTGTAGCCTACATCAGAGTCTGTATTTAGAGAAACCCACTCCTCTCAGGTCCTCAACTGGCAGTTTCATTAAACGGTACACTCTAAACACTTTTAATTTGCAACAGGAGATAATGGATGTATTTTTTTGTGAAGTTTGTTGTGTAAATCAATTTGATCTTAAAGTCTGCGAGAAGCGCCCAACAAGCCAATCACACCATGGAAAGTGCTTCAGAAAGCATGGAATGAAAATCTTAAAGGGATAGTTCACCCAAAAATGAAAATTCTCTCATCATTTACTCACCCTCATGCCATCCCAGATGTGTATGACTTTCTTTCTTCTGCTGAACACAAATGAAGATTTTTAGAAGAATATTTCAGCTCTGTAGGTCCATACAATGCAAGTGAATGGGTACCAAAATTTGGAAGTTCCAAAATTACATGAAGGCAGCATAAAAGTAATCCATACATCTCTTGTGGTTAAATACATGTCTTCAGAATCGATACAATAGGTGTGGGTGAGAAACAGATCAATATTTAAGATGTTTTTTTTCTACTATCAATCTCTACTTTCACTTTTACATCATCATTCTTTTGTTTTCGTCAATTCACATTCTTCGTGCATATTGTCACCTACTGGGCAGGGAGGCGAATTTATAGGAAAAAAGGACTTCAGGATTGATCTTTTTCTGAAGACATGGATTTAACCACTGGAGTATTATGGATCACTTACAGTATATACATTTTGGTACCCATTCACTTGCATTGTGAGGACCTACAGAGCTGAAACATTCTTCTAAAAATCTTTGTTTATGTTCTGCAGAAGAAAGAAAGTCATACACATCTGGGATGGCATGAGGGTGAGTAAATAAAGTGAGGATTTGTAAATTTTTGGGTGAACCATCATTTTTATTAACCAACTGCTGGAATGACTATCTGCAAAGCTGTCGTAGTTGTTTGAGGAGTAGCCACAGCATGTTTTTGATTTCTCACAATCTTGGTAAATAAAATTATACATTTCTTCCAAAAACATTATTCAACAGTGATTTGAAGCTTTTGAATACTAGATGAGCCTTAATATAGCTATTTCTTGCTGGTTTAGGACTGGCTGACCGATCGGTTACTCGATAATTCATTATTCACTGTCAATAAATGTATAATATAATTGAAAATTAATTGGCAGACTGTGTCTGATTGTCTTTGGCACTGTGTTGCTTCTTTGCTCAACAGGTTCATGTATATGTGGATCCTGTGCTGCTGAGTTGATGTAGAGGCTTTTTGTGCATCATTCTGTTGCACACATAAATACAAACTCATGATGCATGGATAATTTTCCATTTGTCACGGGTAACAGTCACCTTATTTGCAATATGTGTCTTCTTTTAATTTGTTTGTATTTATATATTATATACAGATATTGTTGTTTACAGTACATTCTCTGTCTTATCTGTAGTTTGCTCTGAAAAAAATAATTTTGCTCAACATTTCGCAGCTAAACTAAACCTCAAAAGGAATGCACATAAAAACGCATCGTGGTGGTGCCATTTTACGGTGATGTAATTTGCGATAATGATGGGTCGTTCATGAAGGATTCGTTCATTTTGAACGAATCTTTTATGTGACTCAGAAGAACGAGTAGTCTCAGCGAGTGATTCATTCATTTTGTGTTGGCTGCGCATGTGCATTATGCAACCTCCGTTCGTTTGTTACATGAAAACCGCATAGGCGCTGTACAGGAAACAGAAATGATCAGTTAAACTTTCAACTCTTTTGGTCTGAGTCGTTCGTTCTTTTGTCATGTGACAGCCGTATATGCAATGCATGGCTCACACAGGAAACAGAAATTATTATTTATTTATTTATTTTTAGTAAACAGTAACATTTACAATTGTGTAAATATAACAATAAATGTTATACAACAAGATATACATAAGTATATAAAAAAAGAAACAATAACAAAAAAGAAGTGAATAACTGAAAAGAAAAAAGCCAGGGATTAAAGAAAACTATACATAAAAGTGTCGTAAAAAAATGTAAATAAATATATTGTAAAGCTCGCAAATACTCATTGTTTTTAATGCTTTCTTACTGAAATAGTCTCTAATATTGTTAATGTACATCTTGAATTCATTTAGCAAAACCATAAAGTTGGGTTTTACGCTGATAAATTTAGATTTATGGATATGAACTTTGGCTATAATTATAAGATTAACTAAATGAAAAAACTGTTCATCTTCTTTTGGATAGTCAGTAAAGCCAAATAGTACATTTTACCATAATACTGAAAATGTTCTTGAATATGGAATATTCTCAATAATAAATTTCTGCACATGTTGCCATAGTGTAACTGAATAATTGCAATGCCAAAATAAATGTAAAGAAGTTTCATGATAAACTTTACAAAAACCACAATTTGTATTAATGTCTTTTTTGAACTTTTGTAAATAATGATTAGCTAGATAAAATCTACGTATGAGTTTAAATGAAACTTCTCTAACTTTGTTTAAGAATTTAAGAAATTCTTCATAAGTAAATAATAATCCTTCTGCATTATATAACTGATTAACTAGCCGAATGTTATTGTCAAACCAGTTTTATGTTTATACAATATATTTCGATTGGTCCAAATAAAGTAGTGGTGAGGGGAAAAATCATGCTTATAGATTAAAGACCATGACATAAACATTTGTTAATGAAAAGCTGACAATTTTACTGGAATTTTATCTATATTATAATTACACATTAAGATCAAATTAAGACCACCGAACTGTGAAAAAATGTAATGGGGAATGAAGTTCCAGACAGAATTGGGATTTTTTAGATGGTGCCTAATCCAGTTGATGTTGAATGTGTGATTCATAGTGGTAAAATCTAAAAAATTAAGACCACCATTTTCATATGTATTCATCACTAAAGATGTTCTAATATAGAAAAGAGCATTTGATCAATTACTTTGCTAGTTGGATTGTCCAGGTATAAAGATATTGCTGCATATGTTAGTCTTGCTATACCCTCAGCCTTTGCAAGGAGAACTCTCCCTTTTAATGATAAATCCCTTTGGAGCCAGAGATTCAGTTTAGAAATGATTAGTTCATCTCTGGAATCTTCTTGTCGGAGTCGTTCATTCTTTTGTCACTGCATAGCATATATGGCCTCCATGACACAAGGTCTAATATCCTTAATTCCAAAGCCTGATAAAGACCTATTATTACTAGATAATTGGCGACCTATCACCTTAATTAATAATGATTGTAAAATTATTGCTTCCATATTCGCTGAAAGGTTAAAATCAGGATTAGAATCTATTATTGATGAGGTGCAATCAGGTTTTATAAAAGGAAGACATATTCGTAATAATATTAGACTTGTATTAGATTTTATAGATTATAATGAAATTATCAATGAAAATAGTTTTATTCTGTTTGTCGATTTTTACAAGGCCTTCGATACAATCGAACATGACTTTATTTTTAAAACCCTTGAATTTTTTGGTTTTGGGGACAAATTTAAAAAAGTAATCAGAACCCTATATAATAAGATTAATAGCTCTGTAAAATTGGCATATGGAAATTCTCATAGATTCGAAATCACAAGGGGGATTCGACAGGGCTGCCTTATTAGTCCATTGCTTTTTTTGTTGGTTACACAAGTTATGGCCATTCATATTAAGAAAAATATTTTTCGAGGTATCAAAATAGAAGATACAGAAATTAAATGCACACAATTAGCCAATGACACTACCCTTTTCTTAAGAGACTATACTGCAATTAAGTGTCTGCAGTTATTTTCATCTGTATCTGGTCTAAGTTCCTGTAACTTTACAGCAGTATGCAATATTCCCGTGAAAGAAGTTGTCAAATATTTGGGTATCAAGATTTCTATAAATATGGAAGTCAGAAATGAGTTAAACTTCGCTCCTATCATTCAATCATTTGAAAATCTTGGCTGATGAGAGATATCTCTTTAACTGGTCCTGTGTTACTGGTTAAAGCTGAGGGTTTATCTAGGTTGGTTTTTACTGCTCAAGTGTTAGATATATTCCCCTCATTAATTAAAATGATAGACACCAAACTTTTTAGATTTATTTGGAAGAACAAATCACACTATATTAAAAAAGAAAATATTTGTAGGTCAAAAATTTAAGGAGGATTGAATATTTTGGATTTTAAGACCTCTAACATGATATTTAAAATAAAATGCCTCCAAAATTATTTAAAAAATAAGCAAAGTATATGGTATACAGTACCTAACTTTATATTTCAAAAAGTAGGTGGTATAGAGTTCATACTGAAATGTGATTATGATATTAACAAAATACCCATTAAACTTGCAAGTTTACACAAACAAGCATTACTTTCATTTTCCCCCCCATAAATGTACCATATGGAATAATAGATACATAAGGGTTAGAAACAAATCAATATTTTTTGAGAATTTGTTTGAAAAGGGAATTATTTGGGTTAAACAGCTGATCAAAAAGGATGGTGTCTTATACAATTATCCTGAATTTGTTCATATTTATAACTTTTCAGTTAATCCCATCCAATATTTTTTGGTTTTACATGCAATTCCCAAGGAAATTTTGAGGCTATTAGAATGTAATAATAATAATTCTTTACAAACAGTTGAAGAATTTACTGCAGGGCAAGGATTTCACAAGTTCTGGATGTAATAATATTTTCTTCTCTTCTTCATTCTAAAAATATACTTGCTGTTACTACTCACTGGAATTCTCTATTTAAAAAACATCTTGATTGGAGTAGTTTGGATGACACCTCATAAGTATTGCATCACAAATAAAGTGAAAGAGGTTTCATATAAAATTTTCCATCAAGTTTACCCAGTTAAGTCACTTGTGGTACAGCGTTTTAAAGTGAACATGGAAGATATTTGTGTTTTTTGTAAAATTTCCCCTGAGACTATAAATCATCTATTTTGGGAGTGTTTTGGAAAGAACTTTGGAAGAATAATTACTTACAAAGAAAAGCTATGATTCTTGTTAACTTTGAAGAAGTTGATGTTATGTTAAAATGTTTTTCATTTGATGGTGATAAAAATATTTTGTTTATATTTGATTTAATTATTATAATTGCCCATTATTATATTCACAAAGTCAAATGGAATGAAAAAATGCCAAATTTTTAACAATTTAAAATCGATGTTAAAATATATTTAGAAACAATATCCAAAAGTAGAAAATGAAAAACAAGAAAAACTTTACAGCTGTTTAATAGGTATAAGTTTTTTCTGTAAAATGCCTTTATTTTTTTTCCTTTTTTTTTTTTTTTTACCCCTGACATGGTTATATGTACTCTTGTATGTAAAGTAGGTTTTGTTCTTATTAAAGTTCAATAAAAAAAATACAAAAAATAAAAAAATAAAAAAGCATAGCGTATACGGCTGTCACGTGACAAAAGAACGAACGACTCGGACCAGAAGATTCGAAATGATTAGTTCACCTCTCGAATCTTCTTGTCCGAATCGTTCGTTCTTTTGTCACGTGACAGCCGTATTCGATATGCAGTGACAAAAGAATGAACGACTCGGACAAGAAGATTCCAGAGGTGAACTAATCTTTCTGTTTCTCATAATTTGTCCTTGGCTGCATTATCAGTTTTTCCTTATTGGGACTATAATCAAAGTTTGTGTAAGTAGACGTGTTGGGGGGAATTTGGCTACTGAAAATGTAACATTTTAATTTCATTCTGCTCAAATGAACGAAATGAACTAAATTACTTGAATAAATATTCGTTCATTTTGCTGAACGAGACTCAAATATTCAAGTCAGTAAAATGATCCAATCTTCCCATCACTAATTGGCGATTTCTTTCCATTTTTTTTTAATATGACTATTTCTGATTGGTTCACACACGCGCCCCATTCCAGTTCCAGCAACACTCACGTGCAAACGCAGCACGTGGGAAAACATGCGCATGTAGAGATTCCTGTCATACATGGAGGTAAATAAAAAAAATAAAAGAACTCATTATAACTAATACAAGACAGTTATTCCCTGTAGAAAGTGCCTAATTTAGTCGGTATTAATTTTTAAAGAATCGCCGCAGAATAGAGATCATGTTTACTTTACTTTTATGCAATTGCACCTGAGGTTGTCCACAAGACAGCAAGCGCGCGATTCAATTTAGCGCCAATTAAAATTATTTTGACAAGTTGTGTCATTCGTAGAATATTGCAGAAACAATGCAAAAATTATGACATGCGATTAAATTCAAAGCTACTTACCGATGGGAGTTGTGCATGATGATGGAAATCATCAGCGCTGCATTTGAAGGAGTCAAGTTGCAACAGTCATGTCCCTCCAGTAAGATGGTGACATAGTTGTGCAACTAGATAATTAATCAGGTGGTATGTTGTATTATTTCAGGTACTTCTGCCCATGCATTAACGTGCCAATCATGCCCGATTTTAAATCACTGGAGTGACCAGTAGACGACCTGCTGCATCCTCGGACTGTGGCAGACATGTTCTCGGTGCATCGGTGCAGGACTGCATGATTAGGTTGGATTTATGTAGATTGAAGTCAAATGGAGAGGTAAGGCTGTACTTCTGGATCTGTTATGTTTAATGTGTTTCGTGATCTTGACTATTTTTCTGTCACGTGCATAAGTAACTTTAATGAATAGCATATGGTAGAGCTACTATGTCATCTGGTGCTTTTCAAGAGTGGTGAAGTACAGACAGTTTATCAGGGTGGTGTTGCTTCCAAAAGCCGCTCAAACAGCTACTCAAAAGGTGAAAATAAGTAAGCTCAAAGCTAAAACTTGTAACGCTGTCAGTCACATACATCGCCGTTTGTTGCGAAGTCCCGCCCATTTTGGCGATAGACCAATTATCACAATGTATGAGGAGCAGTGTAGGCCATAATTGTTGAAAAGTCTCTTACAAACACTTGTGAAAAAAATTAAGATATTGATATAAAAAATAGTGAAATTTATTAATATGCATGATTGAAAAGCTTACAAATACTGGGAAATGAATACATTGATAAACATTAGATACATTCATTTATACGCATTATTGAATAGCTTCTTACAAATGCTAGTTATCAGTGGTGATTTCTCAGGGCCAGCAAAGCCTTCTCTGCTGGTGTAACATGCCTAATAAATAAATAAATAATTGTTAAAATTTTTAAAAAATGTTCATCCTTTCATTCTCATTGACCTTTTTGCCTATGTATTTTCAATCACTTTCCACTCCAAATTAATGTACAAACAAATAGCAAAAAAACTAAAAAGTTTATCCAATCAGAATTTATTCCTCGATGCTTACAAGCAAAGTGCGACAACTGTTTCGCAAATCGTATGCCCGAAGCCGAAGCAGCGCGTGAGTCTGAGCTCCACCCCGTCAGGCCTTCAGAATTTCCACAGAATCCCTCAACAATGTAAGTGAATAGGCATCTAAAGTCAGTTCTTTGCGTTCTTTTCGAAGAATTTTTGGAGCCTACAATACTACAAAATACGCTCGATGTTACAGTCACTGCCCTTGCCATCCAGAATAGCAGAGAACATCCCAATCGAATGAAGGGATATGTGGAAACTGTGGTTCCTAATTATGGTGATCCAACATTTGCCTCACATTTCAGGATAACAAGGCAAACATTTCTTTTAATGTCTTCAATTGTTGCATACACCAATCTGCAGTGGACACATTTGTAAAGGACTTTAGTTGGAACCATTGTGCGCACTGCTTTTTTAATCCGGCGGGGTTTATATACAGGTCGCTGCTGATTGGGTAACAATCACGCTTTAAGCGATGTACATAATTTGAAAGCGAAGAGCACGAGATCTTGCTGACGAGTCGGCTGTCATCACTGCCATTATTGCTGTTGAGAAAGAGATCCTTATGGATTTAAAAACCTGAGATGTTCTGCATGATCATGCGATTGATTAATTAAACAGGAAAGGAGGACTGATTTTCACTTCAAGCAAATTGGTAAGTGCTTTTTGCATTGTTATAGCAACATCAGGAGTTTTCTAAGTGTAAATTAGTCTGCTTGAGCATTCAGTGTCGGATCATGTTTTGAAAGTAACTGTGTACCCTGACTAAAAATTTATTGCAAGCTAAATTTAAATCGCAAATATTATTAGAGATTTTTTTCTGGTATGAGACATCCTTGGTTCTGGCTTTCGTGCGTGGACGTGTTTTTAAAATTTCAATTGGTATTATTAGTTGACTGCCACGTAATGTATGATAGGCATATGGTGTCTTAATGAAACTGTGTTTTAATGGCACGAATCACACTGAAGGCCTAGATTTAAAATGCATGGGCCAGGGCTGCTAGTTATATAACATTTTTGTTAGTTAATGTTTATATAACATTGATATAAACAACACCCTGGCAATCACCCAGAACACCCTAGCAGCCACCTAGCAACACCCTAGTGACCACCCTGAACACAATAGCAACCTCCTAGCAGCCACTTATCAATGTCCTTGCGACCACCCAGAACACCCTAGCAATGCCCTAGCGAACACCCTAGCAACCACTTAGCAACATCCTAGAAACCACCCAGAACAGCCTAGCAACTGCCTAGCAACTACCTTACAACTTTTTACAGGGCTCCAGACTGCGACTAAAATGGTCGCAAATGCGACCAAAAATAATTGCTTGTGACAATAATTTAAAATGTAGTTGCCATTGGCGACAGTCGGGTTGTGTGCGTTCATATGCGGTTTTGTCAGATATCATCTTGTGAGTTATTGAATATATTTTTAGAAAGCACACATCCAGTGTGTCTCGTGCCATTTTTCACCCGTTCTGTTTCTGACGAGCTCACTGCACCGCACGCAACAACAAACCCAGAGCGAGAGAGTCATGAACAAATGACTCCTTTGAACCGGATCTTTTTCATGAATCACCCAAAAAGAACTGAGGGTTTGAACTCAGGAGCTTAGGTTAGCAGTTTGAATCAGATTCATTTTCTCAGCAAATCAGCCGTCAGTGAGCTCACAACTGGGAGCACAGAACTTTCAAAATAAGAGTCCCTTTTGTATTTCTGGCTTCTTTATAATTAAAAGTCCCGTATTGTGTACCATTATTGATTGGGATTGGAGTAGCACAATAAACTGCATGTGAGATTTCATTCAATTTGCACTCTTGTAGTCTCTGTGTCTGGGGCCATCTGGTAACAGTAAAGAAAGACTAAGGCAATATTTTAAAATTGTGTGTATATATGTGTGTATATATATATATATATATATATATATATATATATCAAGCTTTTGACACTTAGGACAATTGAGGGACTTGTACACAACTATTACACAAGGTGAAAACATTCACTGATGCTCAAGAAGACAACACACTGCTATATGTACACTATACTTTATGTAAATATCTGTAATGTAGATTCTGAAGAGCAATACTAAATAAATAAAATCTTTTATCTCTTATATTTGTATAAATTATAAAAGGGGTGTGAACATTTATGAGACAAAAGGGAATGCAAACTTATCTTCTCAACTATATATACTGTTTATTTAACCTCTGAGCAGTGCGTTTAACCCTGCAGAGAACCATTACAATATGTTCCATATACATTCCTCCTAATCTTACTGTAACACACAAGGACCTGGATGGCCTAGTAGCCCAACTCCCTTCTCCATATATACTCATGGGAGACTTTAATAGTCACAGCACTCTATGGGGAAATCCCCATTGTGACACCAAGGGGAAGAGGATAGAAGAATTCCTAGACAATCACGCCTTATGTCTTCTAAATGATGGATCCAGCACTTACCTACACCCAGGGCACTGAACATACTCGGCAACTGACCTAACAATTTGCGAACCCGAATTATTTTTGGACCTTTCATGGAAAGTATGGCAGGACCTATGTGGTAGTGACCATTTTCCATTAATGCTAACCCTAAAAGGAAAAGAAGAAGCTCTAAGAATACCAAGATGGCAGTTTAAAAAGTAAACTGGTATCATTTTCAAACGCTCTGCAATGAAAGGTTTAATGAAGTCTCTGAAGATGATCCAGATGTTGAGGTCCTGACTTTAAGTACCTCAACAATAAAGGTCTGGAATCTGATTCAAAGGATGAAGGGCAGGAATGAAGACTCTATTCTAACTCCAAAACAAGAGATTGCAAATACCCTAGCAGTAAATTTCGAAAAGAACTCCTCCATTGAGAATTGCCTTAATGCCTTACAAGTTTTTCGAGCACAGGATGAAAAGAAAGGTATCAATTTTTCATCTAATAATAAGGAACCCTATAATCAACTATTCACAATGGAAGAATTGACACAAGCTATAAACAGAGCACATGATACGGCAGTTGGACCAGATGATGTACACTATCAGTTTTTACAAAATTTGCCTCACATTATCCTGTCTCTACTTGTAAAACTTTTTAACTCTATTTGGATATCAGGGAATATTCCACTCTCTTGGAAAGAAGCGATAATCATTCCCAAAAACAGGAAAAGATCATAATGACCCCAACAATTACCACCCAATATCCCTGACAAGTTGCTTATGCAAAACCATGGACAGAATGGTTAATTAACATCTAGTATGGATCCTGGAATCACAGCATCTCATAAGTAAAGTTCATTGTGGCTTTAGAAAAGGGAGAAGTACTGTAGATCACCTCATCAGCCTTGAAAGCTACGTACGAGATGCTTTCATCAGGAAAGAACATGCAGTGGCTGTCTTTTTTGACTTGGAGAAAGCTTATGACACCTCTTGGAAGTTCGGTATTTTAAAGGATTTATATCAACTAGGTTTTAGAGGACACTTACCCATTTTTAATGCTATTTTTCTATCAGACATACATTTTAAAGTCAGAGTAGGTAATACCCTATCTGACCCTCATAAACAAGAGCTAGGAGTACCACAAGGAAGCATTTTATCAGTTACCCTTTTTAGTATCAAAATCAACGGCGTTGCAAAAGCCGTCGGGTATCCATTGCAGTCTTTATGTTGATGACATTGGTATTTGGTACAGAAGTAAAGCCATGAATAACATTGAACAGAAAATCCAGCTGAAAATTAACAGAATGCAGTCCTGGTCAGTATCATGGTTTTAAGTTTTCAAAGACTAAAATGGTTTGTGTACATTTTTGCCAGCTATGCTCTCTTCATCTTGACCCAGAGATATTCATGGATGGTGAACACATCAGAGTTGTTAAGGAAACCAAATTCCTTGGAATAACTCTTGAGAGTAAACTGAATTTTATCCCTCACATAAAGATTTTAAAAGATAAATGTCTTAAAGCCTTGAACATTTTAAAGGTTTTAGCTAAAACAAAATGGGGTGCAGAAAGTTCAGTTCTTTTAAATCTCTACAGAGCACTAATTCGATCACGCCTGGATTATGGAAGTATAGTCTATGGATCAGCCAGGAAATCATATATCTGACTCTTGGACACAGTATATCATCAAGGCATACATCTGGCTTAAGGGGCCTTTAGGACATCGCTAATTCAAAGTTTGCATGTAGAAGCAAATTAACTTTCTCTGGAGAACAGACGCCTCAAACTAGCCCTACAGTATAAAACAAAGCTGAAGACCAACAAAGAGAACCCAGCCTACCATCCTGTTTTCTCAACCCCTTTGTCAAGCCTATACGAACAAAAACCAAGACATATCTGTCCTTTTGGACTACGGATCAAACCACATTTACTAAATCTCAAAGTAGATCTGAGCATACTGGATCAGACACACTTCAGTACAATTTCCGCCCTGGAACTTTAAAAAACCCAAAATAGTCTTTGACTTAACAAGAAACAAAAAATCTGAAACCCACCCAAATTACTTTCAACAACAACTCCTTTTCATTAGAGAAATATTTCCAATCTGAGGAACATGTATCATCTGCATTTGTGATCAACCATAAAAAAAAAGGAATATCTATCCTGAATCACAGCTCAATTTTTACAGCAGAGGCAAACGCTATCGTCTTAGCACTGGACTTCATAAAGACTATGCAACAGAGAAACTTTCTGATAATTTCAGATTCAAAATCATGTCTTCAGGCAATGTCATCTTCAAAAAATTATCACCCAATGCTTGAAAAGATTCTATGCAGTATGCTGGATTTGGAGGCCTAAAATTTCAATATCTGCTTCTGCTTGGTACCTGGACATTGTGGAATCCCAGGAAATGAGGAAGCAGACACTGCTGCAAAAGAGGCCTTATCAGCGGATTTCAAAAAGTGTCCAATACCTCCCACTGACCTAAAACCCAAAATAAATTCATATATTAAAAACAAATGGCAAACTGAGTGGGATCAATGCACCATGAACAAACTCCATGAAATCAGCCATATTGTTGGCAAAAGTTCCTCTCTGTTTTCAAATCACTGGGACCAGATCGTCTACACCCGCTGTTGAATAGGTCACTCCAGGATGACACACAAGTTTTTAATATTGGGAGAAGATTCACCAACATGTACCTTCTGCCAGAATCCATTATACCTGAAACATGTTTTATTAGACTGTACTGGTCTTAACCCTGTGAGAAACCTTTTTTATTCAGTCAGCACTCTGGAATAAATTTTTAACAAAGTCAAACCGAACGCAATTTTAGAGTTTTTAGGAAAAATAGATTTTAAAAACCTTTTTTAGAATTCCTTACACATTTCTCGCCATGGAAATAGCCATAGAAGCTGGCATGGCGTTAAAAACAAACAAACAATTAAACCTCTGATTAATGGGTTATCAGCTGACTTCCTTTTCTTTGGCTTTCTATCTTGTTTCTGAACAGCAATCTAAAACGAGAAAATCTGTGATTTGGCTACTAAAAACAGCCATTTGGCTCGTTAATGTTTCAGTTTGGCTCCTAAGTCATTTTTTAATTTATTTTTTTTTTTATCTGGAGCCCTGCTCTAGCAACCACCCAGAATTATAAGTGTGGTATCTTTTTTTATAATCAAAAATCTTCTGTGTAAGATATACACTCACAGCCCACTTTATTAGGTACACCTGTACATCTACTTATTCATGTGATTATCTAATCAGTCAATTGTTTGGCAGCAGTGTAATTTATAAAATCATGCAAATATTGGTCAGGAGCTTCAGTTAATGTTCACATCAACCATCAGAATGGGGAAAAATGTGATTTCAAACGTGGCATGATTGTTGGTGCCAGATGGGCTGGTTTGAGTATTTCTGTAACTGCTGATCTTCTGGGATTTTCATGCACAACAGTCTCTAGAGTATATAGAGAATGGTGCGAAAAACAAAAAACATCAAGCGAGCGGCAGTTCTGCAGACGAAATCATCTTGTTGATGAGAGAGGTCAATAGAGAATGGCCAGACTGTTTCGAGCTGATAGAAAGGCTATGGTAACTCAGATAATCCCCTCTGTACAACATGTTGAACATTGGTGGATGGGGTACAACAGCAGAAGACCACGTTGGGTTCCACTTCTGTCAGCCAAGAACAAAAAACTGAGGCTTCAGTGGGCCTACCATTTGTGTACCTCAGCAGAAATCCAGATTTGTCAGACCAAGTGATGTTTTTCCAATCATCATCTGTCCAGTTTTGGTGAGCCTGTGCCCAATGCACCTTCAGTTTCCTGTTCTAAGCTGACAGTAGTGGTACCCGGAGGGTCTTCTGGTGCTGTAGCCCATCCGCCAATTTTCAACATGTTGTACGTTCAGAAATGCTTTTCTAAATAGAATTGTTGTAACGTGGTTATTTGGGTTACTGTCACCTTCCTGTCAGCTTGGACCAGTCTGGCCATTCTCCTCTGACCTTTGTCATTAACAAGCCGTTTTCGCCCACAGAACTGCCGTTCGCTGGATGTTTTTTGTTTTTTGCACCATTCTCTTTACACTCTAAAGACTGTTGTGTGTGGAAATCCCAGGAGATCAGCAGTTACAGAAATACTCAAACCAGCCCATCTGGCAACAACAAACATGCCACGTTTGAAACCACTGAGATCACATTTTCCCCCATTCTGATGGTTGATGTAAACATTAACTGAAGCTCCTGACCCATATCTGTTGAACTATACATTACAATGCTGCCGCATGATTGGCTGATTAGACAATCGCATGAATAAGTAGATGTACAGGTGTACCTAATAAAGTGGCCGGTGAGTGTATGTGTAGGTTTAGAGGACTGATAAAAAAAACAAATAGACCTACAGCCCCACTATCAACAAGCATCCAGTCCACAATAAGTATGGGTGACTGGCCTGGGGCCAGTGTGAAAGAGATTTGGGCCAGTTGACGGAACTTTCAATTGCTCTATTAGGCCAGTACTGCATTGTCAATACTTCTTACCTTCATTGATCATGTACATGTGTTTTTATGTCTTGCAAACTTTTATGATTTTGTGTGATGTATTGAACATCGTTGTTGCAAATTCTGCTGATTTATATACGTATGTCACCAAGGTAAAGATATCTAACATATAAGGTACATGTAAAATATAACATATAAGTTCATGTTGAAATTGTGATAGTGACTTGTGATAATCTTAAAAGCATAATTTATAATGGGTTGAAAATTATGCACAAATCATAATGATTTTTTCCCCACAGCAAAAGTGTTTATGAATTTATAGCTTTCATGGAGTTACAATATAGCCACATATTTTCAGCTATTATTGCAAATTGAAAACTTGATAATTAATTAGTTGCAACTTTTTTATTGTTTTATCAAACTATATTTTATTTCGCACAAAAATATGCCACTAGAAATAAAGTTTTTATTTTTGTGGATGATTGAAACAAATTTGAAGGCCATTGAAAATATCAGTTTACATATGTTAGCAGAGCTCAATAATAGGGATGGGATGATATGGTTATCTCACGATTCGGTTCGATATATGATATGAGGTTCTCGATACGATATTATCTCGATTCAATATGATAATACTTAAGTGACGAAGTACAGCAGAAAATTGTGTTTATTTTTTGAAAAATGTTTGCGCAAAATGCACATTATAATTTCTCATCAAAATAAAGTTCTTTAATACACAATATAAATGCTCAAAGTTTAAATAATAAGAGTTTCTCATATACCTTTCACTATAAGAAAAGATCACAAACAAATGAGCCTTCAAAAATAGTGGGCTGATTAGGTGCAGAAAAAGCAATAGAACTGAACAGAACCTGTCCTGAAAAGTATGTGAAAATGTATATCTATTTTTTTATTATTTAACAAATTTGTTTGTCTTGATTATTATAATCACATTTTAACTTTTTAAAAATTCTACTTTCTATCAATGAATATTATTTATTGAAATTGTATAAATAATAATGTGTTGGCAATGTTTGAAATAATGTGTACAATTTACAAGTAATTACATTAAGTTTACATTCATTTGTATAACAAGCACTATAATGGTACTGTAAATGTAAGAATTGAACATGCATCTTACAGACTCGCACAGCTGTTGCGCTTCATTTATTAACGTGAGAGAAGTCTCGTTTTTTCAGCGCATCCGTTCTATTTGTGATTAATATTTCTTTTTACCTTTTTAACTGACTGTAAAGAACAGAGGGGGTATTAAAAGACACATTATTCAATGAAAGTGGAGTGCGGGATTTCATGTTTGTCCACATATTGCACGAAAAAAATGGTCCATTTTAATCTCAAGCACTTTTTAACAAAAGGTGATTTTTCAGGTATTCCAGTACTTAAATTTCTAAGAGCTAAATTCAAGCACTTTAAGCACTTAAAGGACCTTGTGTGAACTCTGTAAACAGTGTGGAAAAAAAAGCACAGTAGGGGTAAAATCAAGTGACCGAGATTGTGATGTTTGACGGGTCATTTCATTTATGATCACATGGACAGGAAACAGTGTTTCAAATATCGAAATATTGAGTTTTGCCTCAATATGGTTTATTTTTTGGGTTCGCAATATATCGAAATTTGAAATATCGTCCCATCACTGCTCAATAAGGTTTTTTTTTTCTGCTTGCCTGGTTGCCCTGACAACATTCTCACTAGCCCTACCACAGATATGATAAATAGCACAAAAAAATAATTTCATATTAAAAGAAAAAAACTATTATAACTCCATGTCAGCTACAAAGTGATAAACACACTTTTGCTGGAAAACAATACAGCATGTGCCATCCAACTGATGCTTCAAAGACTATCACAAGTCACTCTTTAATTTCAACAAATCATTATCTATGCCATCCAGCTACATAACGCTACCTTGTTTAGTTGCTGGTTGTTTTATTTTAAGCCATAAAACACATACACATGGATGATCATGATTATAGTAGATGTAGTGATAATGCAGGAGGAGCGTGGTCCACCTGGTTTGTGATGTAACGTACTTTGACCAACTGTGTGAAAACATAATTTGTAATTGGTCAGTTTCAAAAGTTTAATTAGAAAATGTAAAGTGCAGTTGTGCTCATAAAATAAGGTGCGCAGCACCTCTTGCAAAATCTGTACAATGTTTAGCTTTTTTTTTTTTTTTTTTTTACGTATTTGAATTTTATTTTTTTGCACTGATTTGCAGATATTTAAGTGTATTTCACAATACAAAATTATAACTGATAACTGTTCAGAACATCATGAACTATCCCTTGAATATGTTGTTTCCTCCTCGAGTGTCAATGACTGCTTGCAGCATTTTGTGATATTTGTGTATGAGTCCCTCAGTTGTTCTTAGTATCAACAGTAAAAAAGTAGTTCCCAACATCATTGAGCCATTGTGTGGAAAAACTCAAACATGCATAGCATGCAAGGAAACCAAAGAACCTACAGTAACTGGAGGCTTACTGTCAAGAACCGCTTCACTGCACAGTAAAAACGATGGACTAATGCGCAAGCTTATCAAAATCTTACAAACAGTCATTGATCCTTGAGGGGGAAAAAACATGATATTAAGAACCAAGGGTATGTAAAGGTTTTTACAGGTTCATTCAGTTATTATTTTGCCTTTTGGATTAAATGAAAATATCCGATACAGCTGAAATAGCTGTAGGGCAATACTAAATAAAATGATTCAATTTTTATGATTAATTTTATTTTTTATAAAATGATAAACATCTTGCAGACTTTGCGAATGGGTCTGTACACTTATGAACAGAACTTTATATTATCATGACTTCATAGTGTTGTTTAATTTTCATTTTAGGCTAAAAGATGAGTCAAAGCTCCCTGCTCCATGTGCACTGTGGCCCGTGGAGCTGAAGCTGACTCACATTGACTTCAGTCCTGAGGACACACTGGTACACTTTCAGGGTCAATATATGACCATCTGTGAATTAGACTACGACATTCTACAAGTTGAAATTCAGAATGCTGTGAAAACTCAAGCTTCTGTTCAAGTTGGAGAACTTTGTCTGGTAAAAGATGCCCAGTCTGGTCGCTGGTACAGAGGAAGAGTCCAGAACCAACAGGGAGATTCGTTTCATGTGTTTTTGCAAGACCATGGAGATATATTGACTGTTGGGTCCAGCCACTTGTCCCCTATATCCGAAACTCTGCTAATGCTCCCACCAAAGGTTGTCTGCGGTTTCTTTGCCAATACTCTGCCAGTCCAGGAGCAATGGAGCAGTTCAGCAGAGAATTATTTGTTGTCCTTGATAGGCAGCCAGATCAAAGGATACATCCACGCACTTCTGCCATTCCAAGTCCTCATACTTGAGGTGCCAGAGATTAATAGGGACTTACTGAAACTAAGGCAAGGGAGACACATAGATACCAGTACATTTCTGTTACTGGTTGAGATGCTTATAGAGGTACCCGTTCAGCAAATCAAAGAGTCTGTCCCTGATTTGTTGATTGACAAGCAAACAGGACAAGAATATTGCTTCAAATCTTCAAGCGTGATAGGATTTGAAGAGATTCTTTCACTTAATGGCCTAAAGCTGAAAGTTGGTCAGAAGGTACAAGTTGCTGTAACGGCAGCTGTAAACCCTGGCTTATTTTACTGTCGCTTATCATCCATGGGAAAAGACCTGCAAGAAATGTCAGACAAATTGGCTCTTGCATGTGAGCCAGGTAGTGGTTACTTGAGCAATAAACCACTTGAAAATCTCGGGTTACTCTGTGCAGTGAAAGGGAAGGATGAAAAATGGCACAGAGGTTTTGTGCAATGCCTACCTGTCAACTCTCAAGTCCGAGTTGTGTTTGTTGACAGTGGATATTGTGAGTCAGTGAAACTTGAAAACATCCTTCAGCTACCATTAGAATTCCTCTCGACACCAATCATGGCTTTCCCATGTTCACTTTCATGCTTGGCTGAACAAGATGATACCATTAAAAACCAGCAACTAGAGGCTCTCAAGAGTGCTTTGTTGGGAAAGTCTCTTGAGGTTGGAATAAATGACATTTGCAAAGATCAGAACTTCTACTTGGTCACCTTGAGCACTGTTGAGAAGCATTCAGAGAAGCAAGTTGAAGATTTTGGTAAATCGTTTGGAAGTGACGTTTTTGAGAGCAAGCCCAGTGTTCCTCATGACATACTTTCAAAGTGGTACACTACAAAGACGAAAAAGATTCAAAAGTCTGATTCTGTTCCTCTGGAAGCAATCAAGGAGGGCTCAATACTTGAGGGATATGTGGTGCATGTGCAGAATCCAAAACATTTCTGGATACGAACGAAAGAACAAAATCCAAATTTTGAAAGCATGATGAAGGAAATGACTGAATACTTCAGCACAGTGCAGCTGCACGAGGAGGTTTTTGAAGACCCAGTACCTGGTGCACTTTGCGGTGCGATGTACGAAAAAGACATGCATTACTACAGGGCTCTCGTAGTAGACACTTTGGAAAAAGGTGCTGAGGTGTTTTTCATTGACTTCGGGAACACTGAAAAGGTGCCAGCCATGTTAATCAAGAAACTTCCCAAGAAGTTTGCCATTGAACCAGAATTTGTCCTCAACTGTGCTTTGGCGCATGTTGCTCCGTTTCAGGATATTTGGCCGACTGCATCATCTGATTTTTTCAGGCAAGTCACATCAAACAAAACCCTGTTAGTTCACATCATTCACAAGAAAAATGATAAATACATTGTTGACCTATTTGAGAAAAGAGCTGAAAATAATAATAGCATTGCAACAATCATGACCGCAGCAAATATGGCAGAGTACTGGAGATACAACCCGGCACTAGTATCTATTGAATTGGAGAAGCAATGTAAAGACAAGGGGGGAAATGCTATGAAGAAAAACAAAATGAGAAGGGGCCCTCATGTGGTGAGCTTTTGTAAACGCACGTCTTTAAAGCCAAATCTTTCACAGAAGAAGCTAGAATGTGTGCGAGAGAATAGCACTGAACAAAGTACTCCCAATGAGGCACCAAAACCAAAGGTCGTTGTCCCTGAGCATTTCAAAGCAATCCATTTTAAACCTGGATCTGAAGTGAGCGTTGTTTGCTCGCACATAAATTCGCCATCTGATTTTTGGTGCCAAAACAAGAGCTCGAAAGTCTGTTTGGACAAACTGATGGAAGAGATGCAGACGTTCTACCAAACGTACACAGTTATGCTCGAGGCACACGCAGTATGTTGTGCTGTGAAATCTCCACACGATAACAGGTGGCACCGAGCATGCATATTAGGAGAAGATAATGAGAAATTTAATGTGATTCTGGTTGATTATGGAATATTGATCAAGGATAGGATGCAGAACTTTCGAACTCTTGCACCACAGTTCTTTGAACTAAACGAACAAGCTTTCAGATGCAGTTTAAACCTGATTGAACCTGCAGAAGAAAGTTCATGGAGCACAGAAGCATGCGATTTGTTCAGGAATCTTATGTCTGGGGATTCACCCAGTATGTTATGCAAAGTTTTTTCCCAGGTTTATGAGCAAGGAAAAGGTCTCTTCAATGTGGTTGACATTCATACACCCTCTCAGCAGGCCTCTACATTCCTTGTAGAGAAAGGCGTTGCTGTGATACAGACTCCGAAGCAACTACTTTCATCAACGTACCCTCGCTCATTTGTTTACTCTTCATTCGGCGTACATTCTGGAAGCGAAGAATTGGTGCATGTTACTAATGTTTCCAATCCGTGGGAAATCTATTTTCAGCTAGATAAAAACACTGAGATCATTGATAAGCTGATGGAGAGAGTTGCTGAAGAAAGTCAGCTCTTGATTACGACATCTGACTTGGACAAAGGTAACGTTTGCCTTGCCAAATACTTTTGTGATGACCAGTGGTACAGGGCTCGGACACAACCCGTCCAGTCTAATCAGCATGTGAGTGTGTTCTTTGTAGATTATGGGAATAAGCAAGTTTCGGAAAAAAATAATGTCATGCCAATTCCCAGAAGGGCTATTGATTTGCTGATGACGCCCATGCAAGCTCTGAGATGCAGTCTTTCAAATGTTCCTGAGTTTGAGCATTTACCAGAAGTCAATGCATGGCTTGAGACAGCCATTCTCAACAAGTCATTTCAGGCCAAGTTTGTGACAAAGGACAATGGACATTTCATCTGTGATCTTTATGATGGATGTGTGCACATCAATGAAAAAGTCAGGGAGCTCATGGCAATTCATGATTTAAAAGACCGTGATCCATTAGACAGCAAGCCTTCTTTCAAATCCAACAAAGAAAAAGCGGACGGCAGCAGTGTGGCCAGAATAGTGAATTCCAAAGAGAACAACCGTGGTAAAATCAAACAGGGCAGTAAGCAAACTTCGAAACCTGTTAAACCTCCACAACACAAAGGACCAATTAAACCAACATCTTGCTCTCCTAAAGTGGTGCATTCAAACGTAGACTTACCAAAGCTTGGTGATCTTCCTGATATAAAAATTAAACCTGGTTCTAGAGGTGTAGGCTTCATCTCTCATTGCAGTTCTATTAGAAGTTTCTTTGTTCAAATGAAAGATGATGAACCAAGGATCCTTCAAATGGGTGAGGAAATAAATGACACTGGCTTCAAAGAGAGTATGAAAAATGTGGTATCAGAAGTAAAAGTTGGGGACCTTGTCGCAGCGGAGTATGAAGAAGACTTGGCTTTGTACAGAGCTGTTGTCACCACTGTGTCAAGCTGTGGCCACTTGACAGTTGAGTTTGTTGACTACGGTAATACGGCAACTGTTGACAGAAAGAACGTTCACATGCTAATGAGTATATTTTTGTCTCAGCCCAGATTAAGCATTCCCTGTACGCTTGCAACACCTCACTCTTTTGAAAACGACGAGTCTTTTATCAAAGAAGCCATTGGTAAGCCATTAATGGTTAAATTTATTCACAAGCTTGAAAATTCATGGGAAGTGAGCATTCAGATTCTTGAGGGCGGCCACACAAACGAGGACTCAAGACGATATGATGTTGATCAGCAGATAGATCTTGCTGTAATGTTAAACGGTCAAGACAAATGTGCAACAGTACACCAGGATAAAAGCAAGATGTATGATTCTTCCACACACAAGACTAAAGAGTTGAACTTCCAGGAAAGGAAAAGTGAACTCGAAAGCAAGTCAAACATCCAGAAAAGCAAGAGTGAATCATCATCAAAATGTCAGAAAAAAAAGAAAGCATCCACTTACTTGCCGACACATGGTAAACCCAAGGGATTTTGGAAGAGGAGCTACAAGAAGAAACAAAATGGCTCAAAGCCAGAGACCTTAGTTAACTTCAAACTACCATGTGACCCAAGCATTTCAGTGACCAAAAACTCAGGAAACTCTGGAACACAGGAATATGCCTCAACCTTCAATCCAAATGCCCTTGAAACCTCTGTAAAGTCACCAGGCAATGCTAAGCTACCTCAGCAGGATGGAAAAGAAAATGAATCTGTGAAAAATCTTGATGTGTTGCTTGTTCTTGATGACCACTCTCCTGTATCAAATAGTTCTTCAGAGAGCAGTTTGGACCTCGAAACTCAGATGCATACCCTATTCCATGCACCTGTTCAAATGAACTTTGAATATAAAGGATATGCAGCGGCAGTCACCACCCCAGCTGAATTTTACATTATTCTGGAGGACCTGCTTTTGATCTTAGAAACTGTCTCGAGCATTCTTGAGAATCTTCCAGAAGTGCTGGTGCCATTACCAGAGGTTTGTTTAATTCCTGGTGCAAGCTGTTTGGTGAAATCAGCAGAGAAGAAAAAGTGGTGCAGAGCTGAGATAGTGCAGTGCGATTTTACATCTGTGCTCATAAACTTGGTTGACTATGGACAATATGTTGTTGTGTCTCAAAAGGATATTTGTCAACTACAAAAACTTCCAGAGGAACTCTCTAGATTGCCTAAAGTCACCTACCATTGTTTACTCAGAGGAGTTAAACCCAGCGGTCAGGATTGGTCTGATAATGCCAACGTTTTCTTCCAGTACTTAATGTGTCAGAGGAACCTTCAGATACGCTTCCGACAGTATGTTTCTGAAACACAGTGGGAGGTTGACATCATCACAGGAAACCAAAATCTTGCCAAAGAGTTGGTAGATGCTGGTCATGCCACTTATATTGATAATATGCTTGGAATCAGATTTCAGCAAGAGCTGGGCCCTAATTGGGACTCGCAAGAAGCCATCTCAAGCATTGTGAATGATTTGTCAGAAGTTTTATCCATGAAAACTGACCAAGCTGCTTCTGTCCTTGGAAATTCACAAGAGGTCCTTTTAAAGGGGAATGTGTCAAATGAATCCATGTTTGATCAAAAATCATCTCAAGATTCTGAAGTGGAGCAAGACACTATAAACCCTTGGAAAAGCAGTGATGATCTTGGACTTATGAAGATGGCAAAGCTTGGTCCAGCATTAGGTAACAAACAATGTAAGTACAACTTTTAATAATTTACCCTTTTTTCCTTCTTTGTTGTCTACAGTACATACACTAACAATCAAAGGTTTGAACACAGCTACTCATTATTTTTACTTTTTTACATTGTAAAGTAATAGTGAATTTGTTAAAAGACTGAAATAAACAGAATTTTGAGAATTATGCAGTGACCAAAAAACCTCATAAAAATCATATTTTCAACCTGATCTCATTGGAGGATTGTGATTAAACGTGTTTGAAAAACCTAAAAAAATTCTAACAGCTATGGTGCTACAGTTTCCAGTGTCCACTGGGTAGCCCCAAAATATTTGTATTGCAATAGTTAATTAAAAATTAAAAAAGGCGGGAGCCTGGTTCGCTGACTACCACATCTGGAGTAACGAATTCAAATCCAGGGCGTGCTGAGTGACTCCAGCCAGGTCTTCTAAGCAACCAAATTGGCCCGGTTGCTAGGGAGGGTAGAGTCACATGGGGTAACCTCCTCATGGTCGCTATAATGTGGTTCGTTCTCGGTGGGGTGCGTGGTGAGTTGTGCGTGGATGCCGCCGAGAATAGCGTGAAGCCTCCACACGCGCTATGTCTTCCCGGTAGCGCGTTCAACAAGCCACGTGATAAGATGCACGGATTGACGGTTGCAGACGCGGAGGCAACTGAGATTCGTCCTCCACCACCCGGATTGAGGCGAGTCACTACGCCACCACGAGGACTTAGAGCGCATTGGGAACTGGGCATCCAATTTGGGGAGAACATCTTTTTTTAAAAGTCAGAGCCACGGCCTGTCAGTGTCACAGCCTTTTGTTGTCTGATTTTCCTATTAAGTTCAAATCATCCATTAGAAAATGAAATATTCAATTAAAGTTTTAGATTTTCAGTCAAATCATTTTATTTAATAGGATAAAAAAAACTAAATATTTTAAGTTTTATTCATTTAATTTTGGGAAACATTAAACAATTCAGTTTGATGTAAGTGTACGAAATTGAAATGGGTAAACCTTAAAATAAATAGGCTAAAATTATTATTATTTTTTTTTTGAGTGTATCTAAATATATACAAAATATTGTAATATTGAACAATTGTGATTTTAACCATGATTTTGAGAGAAAGTGCATATGAACTAATTTTAAGCTTTAACCATTCCCACAACATGGTATTCCATTTGTTTTGTTCAAGTGAATAGCTTTACTAAGCTATTGTTGTTTTTCATTTCTTAGGTGTGCTGATGTGAGAACGCTCATGCTTTGTGAGTATAAAAAAAACTAATTACAGTAGCCATTTTGATTACAGTATAATTTTACTCTTTAGAAATTTAACCATATTTAGGTGAACTTATTTTGCCATTGGTCTATTTCAGTTTCCAAGTTAAGCTTGGCACAGCATTCCAGGAATCGTTTGTCACTTTTGGAATGGCTGGATTGACAACTTTATTTTTATTTTTTTACCTTGCAGTTGTGAGACTCTATAAGAAGAATTGTGTTCTGTTGAAATTGAGTTTTTGTTTTATGGAATATGTTAAGTTTTTCAAATTGGTCTCATTAGTCTACAAATGACTCATTATATTGTTCAAACACTATTGTCACAAAAGATCTTAAAATCTTGAGATTTTAAAATCTCTGTCCCAAATGAGAACATAGGAGTTGCATCATTTTGATGATAGAATCTAGTTTTATGTCCAAAGAGTGGACTTCAGCTTTTCACACATCTATAAACTGACAAAGTCTACATTTATGATGTGAATGCCTAATGGAATAGACATCAGAAAAATTTTGTGTTGTAATTCTGCAAGGAATAACTTTTTGACATTTGTTTGAATGTGCTGTAAGAAAAAATGGTTTGGTTTTGTATGTTTAGACTCTGTTCAGTTGGAGCATGCAATAAAGAGCTATTGTAAAGTGTTGGGAAATATATGTTGAAAAAAAAAAAACTGTTGTCAGAAGTGGGATTCGAACCCACGCCTCCAGAGGAGACTGCGACCTGAACGCAGCGCCTTAGACCGCTCGGCCATCCTGACTGTTATTATTATGATCATGTTCTAGTATATGGAATATATCTTAGCTCTCTAAACGGAATATGCTCAACATTTTCCGTAACGATGACTCATTGGCAAATATTGTGTGGCAATTTAGCCTAGGACATAACATTGTTATGATATTGTAAAGCAGTCTTCGTGCAGGGGGCGCATGACGGCTCAGACAGCAAAATCCATTGAGCACCATTCAAAATTTAGAAGGTGTATTTTGTGTCTTTTGATACACTTATGCACTTAAAAATATAATCGTTTAAATATATTATTTTCAAGAAGTGGTGCCTATCACACAAATAAATGTATGCCCCAGCAGTCACTATAAAGTGATTAATACAAAAGTAAGGATAGTGTGATCGGAACAGACACACCTGTGATTGGCCCACGAGCACAAGCGATGATAAAAGTAACAGGTATCACGTGACGAAGCGATTCCGTTAGAAAGACCATTTTTAACTCTTTATGTGAGTTGCAAATTTTTATTATTAATTAAAATTAATTACATTTCGTTCTGTAAGTATTTCAAGACCACCAAAATTCTGGATATTTTCTACTGAATTATTCCTAATGTGTCTTTGAAGTTTGATAATAGCCTATAGGCCTTATTCTTAGTTTTACAGGCTGTAAATAAGAAGAGTAAGATTTTACAGTTGTATCTGCTAAATCTTGCTTGGCAAAATATTTTATACATGAGTGTAAATTTAACCTGTATTTAGACCTAAATCGTAGGAGATTTTTGACGGTAATGGAAACGAGGCAGTGATGGCTCATCAAATGTTCAAAACTAATGTTTTCTAAAATAGATTATTAACACTGAGAAACTTTATAATCCGCGGAATTAAAATAGTGGTTCACTAAGCTCCGCCCATTTCCCTAACATTTACCACGTGACCTATACCACACGCCGTCCCGTCATGTGACCGTGAGTGGTTCCTGTTAGTACATGGTCAGTAAAGTGAGGATTGCTGTATCATGTCGGTCTGTGCGCACTAGTTTATTTTTTGACATAAAATATGAGTCGTTTGCGTGTTTATAGATCGGCACTCCTTCGCCGAGTCTCTGCTAGTGTTGTATCTACTTTGATATTGCTTCAGTGTGTATCATCAGCAGTGGGGTCGGATGACAGCCCATGGTTCCAGGATCTGTGCAAGTGAGAATAATAAATAAACAAACCCTTAAGACTGATCATTGCTGCCAAACACTGATTTATGTCACGGAAACACTTGTTTAGAAATAAATGCATGTGTTTAAATATGATGCAGGAAGCTGATTATTGCATTGTCATTTTGAGAAGTAGTTTTGGCTCTTTAGCATTTAGGCTAGCTTGGCAGGTTTAACACACTATTATATTATATCAGTATAATTTCATTTTAAGGGTTAGTATTCGAATTCTGTCATCATTTACCAACCTTCGTGTTGTTCCAAACCTGTTTAACTTTCATTCATGGAACACTAAATGAGATGTTAGGCAGAGTGATGGCCTCAGTCACTATTCACTTTCTTTGTATGAAAAATACATGCAAAGTGAATGGTGACTGAAGTTAGAAAAAAAGTTAGAAACAGGTTTGGAATGAAACGAGTTTAAGTAAATGACATGATGTTCATTTTTGGGTGAAGTGTCCCTTGAAAGTAGTCACAAATCGAACTATCTGTAGATGGAGCTGACTGGATGACGTCACAGTCATCAGACTGCCATGCAACTGTAATACATTCTGATCATGTAAATCTGGTTTTAAATGAGATTTTGTGTATATGCAGTTACAAGTGGGAGGCCATTGACCAGGACAGCAATGTGAGATACACACTAAAGCTCTGTGATTCATCACCAGACACAGACTGTGGGAAAGACAGCGCTGTCTGTGCACAAAACCTAAAGAGTAACTTGAAACAGTCAGTGGCTAAGTGCAATACATCATTGTACCAAGGCAACATAATGCATAACCAAAAGCATTTATAACAGGCCTAAAGTGTGTTTTTAGTGTACATTGCTTAAAAAATACTTTGCCTTCCCTCAGTGACATCATCTGTAAGAGTAGTCCTGATTTCACCATTTAAAATCTGTAAATCAATTTTTAACTGTCTCTGCATGAGCTATGCTACCGAATCTCATATCTCATACCAAAATCCAAAGAAATATGAAAAAAATTAAAGTAAATGAAAGCTTGATTATACATCAATATAACTATAACATCTCCTACACAAATACTGTAATGTGAAGAAATTATATGTTGTGAAATATCTGGCAGTTTGTTGTAATACTTTTAATTTGTGTTCAGTTTAATTAAATAAACTGTATTATAGCTATTTTTACTAGGAGTAGTTCACCCAAAAAATTGAAATTCTTTCATCATTTACTCACTCTCATGCCATCCCAGATGTGTATGACTTTCTTTCTTTTGCAGAACACAAACAAAGATTTTTAGAAGAATATTACAGCTCTGAAGGTCCATACAATGCAATTTGAATGGTGATCTAAACTTTGAAACTCCAAAAAGCATGTAAATGCAGCATAAAGTCAAGTCATTTTATATTTGTATAGTGCTTTTCACAACACACATCGTTTCAAAGCAGATTTACAGGAAATCATGCATTAACAAAAATAAAACTAAAACTAATATCTATAATGTTTTGCAGTGATCATTGTGTAGTTTGATTAAATATGATTGTAAAATCTGTATATAATTAAATAATAATTGTATTTAAATAAAAGTAATCAATACAAATCTAGCTGTTAAATTCATGTCTTTTGAAGCAAGATCCAATCGATATTGGGTGAGAAAAAGCTAATTATAACTCCGTTTTCAGTATAAATCTTGATTGCACTCAAGCTTAAAATCATGATCATGCCTACAATGGCCAGATGTGTAGTGAAAAAATTAAATTTTTACGTTTTTATTTTTTTGTAAACTTATCAGTTACATTTTGATATGTTCTCACCGAAAACTGATTGGATTGCTTCAGAAGTTTATGGATTCAATCGTATGGATTACTTTTATACTGCCTTTATTCGCTTTTTGGAGCTTCTGATCACCATTCACTTCCATTGTATGGACTTTCAGAGCTCACATATTCTCATAGAAACCTTCGTTTGTGTTCTGCAAAAGAAAGAGAGTCATACTGGGATGGCATGAGGGTGAGTAAATGATGAGATAATTGTCATTTTTGGGTGAACTTTTCCTTTATACAATAAAAAAAAAAAATTTAGTTACAGTATACAGTACCATACAGTGAAACACCATTAAATATAATGAGAACTCAAAAGTTAAATATCCAAATACATTACAGTCATGGGAATTTGGGTGAAAAGTGTGCTTAATTTTCATGAAAATAATGTCACAATGCAATATATCTATATTTGAACAAAGAAAGAAGTATTGATTTTTACTTAGTCTTAATATATTTACATGTTAAACATTAACTGTAATTGTGCACAACATTGCACATCACCTTGAGCTACTAAGCTTGAGTTCTATGACAGAGCACAGACAGAGTGCTTGTTTGTTTTGCCTTATCCAACAAGTCAGGTGATCTCCATATGAACCTAACAATTGAATACTTATACAAATAGTAACTCCGTTTTATTTTATTTTATTTTTTTCATCCCTTCTCCCAAATTGGAATGCCCAAATCCCACTACTTAGTAGGTCCTCGTGGTGGTGCGGTTACTCACCTCAATCCGGGTGGCGGAGGACAAGTCTCAGTTGCCTCCGCTTCTGAGACAGTCAGTCCGCGCATCTTATCACGTGGCTCATTGTGCATGACACCGTGGAGACTCTGCATGTGGAGGCTTATGCTACTCTCCGTGATCCATGCACAACTTACCATGCGCCCCATTGAGAGCGAGAACCACTAATCATGACCACGAGGAGGTTACCCCATGTGACTCTACCCTCCCTAGCAACCAGGCTAATTTGGTTGCTTAGGAGACCTGGCTGGAGTCACTCAGCACACCCTGGATTTGAACTCGCAACTCCAGGGGTGGTAGTCAGCGTCAATACTCGCTGAGCTACCCAGGCCCCACCAATAGTAACTCTGAGTTTAATTGCACTAGCCCAGGTTTACAAGCTTATTTGTTGTCACAACAAACACCGGAGGTTTTTTGGGTCAGCTACTTCTACATGTGAGTGTGGATGTGTCCTGAGTTCAGCTGTTTTCTTGTGCTTCAGAGAACTTCTATAGTTAGATTTGTTTATTTAGTGTGCATGCTCACTTGTCCTAGTATCTATTATCTTGTATTCCTGCAGTCTTATCTTTGTTTGGTGGTAAGTAGGTCACAGTTATCAAGCAGCAGGTGCTGTAGTTGAACATGACAGTAAGAAAAATGCCTCTGTGTTATAGCTGACTTAACAGTATTTTAGTAACTGGTAGTAATCTGCGGTGTTTGCAACAACTGTTAAAGTCAAGCAAAATGTTGCGTATTGAACCAAGCCGTTGTATGACAGACTTGGGCTATGTTTGGAATGTCATACTACCAAAGCAGCCAAAAAGTGCCCAACATAGATGGGAACACCTTCAATACTGTTTAAAAAGCATCCCAGGGTGATACCTCAAGAAGTTGGTTGAGAAAATGTCAAGAGTACATGTCTGCAAATTCTAGGCAAAGTGTGACTACTTTGAAGATGCTAAAATATAACACAGTTTTGATTTATTTTGGATTTTGTTTAGCCTCAACATAATTCCCATAGTTCCATTTATGTTATTCCATAGTTTTGATTACTTTACTATTATTCTAAAATGTGAAAAAAAATTATAATAAAGAATGAGTAAGTGTTTCAAAACTTTTGACCGGTAGTGTATATATGTATATGTATATATATACATACACACACACAGTTGAAGTCAGAAGTTTACATACACTTAGGTTGAAGTCATTAAAACTCATTTTTTAACCACTCCACAGATTTCATATTAGCAAACTATAGTTTTGGCAAGTCATTTAGGACATCTACTTTGTGCAAAAATTTTAATTTTTCCAACAATTGTTTACAGACAGATTGTTTCACTTTTAATTGACTATATCACAATTCCAGTGGGTCAGAAGTTTACATATACTAAGTTAACTGTGCTTTTTAAGCAGCTTGGAAAATTCCAGAAAATGATGTCAAGCCTTTAGGCAATTAGCCAATTAGCTTCTGATAGGCTAATTGGAGTCAATTGGAGGTGTTCCTGTGGATGTATTTTAAGGTCTACCTTCAAACTCAGTGTCTCTTTGCTTGACATCATGGGAAAATCAAAAGAAATCAGCCAAAAAAATTGTGGACCACCATAAGTCTGGTTCATCCTTGGGAGCAATTTCCAAATGCCTGAAGGTACCATGTTCATCTGTACAAACAATAGTACGTGAGTATAAACACCATGGGACCACGCAGCCATCATACTGCTCAGGAAGGAGACGCATTCTGTCTCCTAGAGATGAACGTAGTTTGGTGCAAAAAGTGCAAATTAATCCCAGAACAACAGCAAAGGACCTTGTGAAGATGCTGGAGGAAACAGGTAGACATGTATCTATATCCACAGTAAAACAAGTCCTATATCAACATAACCTGAAAGGCTGCTCAGCAAGGAAGAAGCCACTGCTCCAAAACTGCCATAAAAAAGCCAGACTACAGTTTGCAAGTGCACATGGGTACAAAGATCTTTTTGGAGAAATGTCCTCTGGTCTGATGAAACAAAAATGTTACTGTTTGGCCATAATGACCATCCTTATGTTTGGAGGAAAAAGGGTGAGGCTTGCAAGCCAAAGAACACCATCCCAAACGTGAAGCATGGGGGTGGCAGCATCATGTTGTGGGGGTGCTTTGCTGCAGGAGGGACTGATGCACTTCACAAAATAGATGGCATCATGGGGAAGGAAAATGATGTGGATATATTGAAGCAACATCTCAAGACATCAGCCAGGAAGTTAAAGCTCTGTTGCAAATGGGTCTTCCAAATGGACAATGACCCCAAGTATACCTCCAAAGTTGTGGCAAAATGGCTTAAGGACAACAAAGTCAAGGTATTGGAGTGGCCATCAAAATGCCCTGACCTCAATCCGATGTTGGCAGAACTGAAAAAGTGTGTGCGAGCAAGGAGGCCTACAAACCTGACTCAGTTACACCAGTTCTGTCTGGAGGAATGAGCCAAAGATCCAGCAACTTATTGTGAGAAGCTTGTGGAAGGCTACCCAAAACGTTTGACCCAAGTTAAACAATTTAAAGGCAATGCTACCAAATACTAACAAAGTGTATGTGAACTTCTGACCCACTGGGAATGTGATGAAAGAAATAAAAGCTGAAATATTTTTTCTCTACTATTATTCTAACATTTCACATTCTTAAAGTAAAGTAGTGATCTTAACTGACCTAAGACAGAGAATGTTTTCTATGATTAAATGTCAGGAATTGTGAAAAACTGAGTTTAAATGTATTTGGCTAAGGTGCATGTAAGCTTCTGACTTCAACTGTATATACATTGAATTACCTTAATTTGGGGACATTTCTCACCAAATATTGATAGCCAATGATTTGCAGTTTAATGAATCAGCATGTCATGTAAATCATTTGATTAAAAAAATTTAATTGGGTGACAGCCTTTATTTTGAAACAAAATTGGATCAAAAATGCTAAATAACCATTTTTATTTGTTTAATACAACATAAAAAGATTCTATGTAAACAGTGTAGCATACTACTGTTATAAACATTCATTGTTATACAATGCATGATGTTTCACATATTATTTTTAAAGGAATATTTGTGTTCAGTACAAGTTAAGCTCAATCAACATCATTTATTGCATAATGTAGATTACCACAAAAATCGAGTTTACAGTGAGGCATTTACAGTGGAAGTGAATGAGGGCAGTTTTTGGAGTGTTTAAAGGCAACAAAATGAAATTAATAATTAAAAAAAAGCCCAAACATGAACTGTTCTGTAAAAACTTGTATATTATTTGAGCTGCAAAGTTTTTAAAATCGTTGTTTTTACAGCCGTTTTTGGTTTTACATTGTTACGTTGTCATGGCAACAAAGTTGTAAATTTGAATTCAACTACACAGAATTTATTTATTTTTAAAGAAAAGGAGGGATAAGTAAAAAAAACAATTTTTTTGTGTTACTCAACATTGTGCCACAAATGCTGTTGATTGAGCCTAACTAGTATTGAACCTGGAATATTCCTTGCCACCATATATCCTGCACAGTAATCAGTACGCTAGTATTTCTTTCTGAACATTTGAAAGTTTTTGCACGTGGCATGTTGAATGTTCTCATGGTTTTGTGTTCCAGCCATAGTTTGTCTGGTATGTTTACAGAACCATTTGGCATGCCGTCCCATTTTGTAGGTCATCTTCTCATGTAGTATGTTCCCATGGATTAAAGGCACTAGACATGAACATTCAGCCTGTACAGATCACACACTGCAATATTTTAACCTTGTTATGTTCCATTGAGACATACGAATACACTTGTTGTGCTGGTGAACTTTGGCTGACTTTTTTTTCTGTCTGTGTTACAAAACAAGTCTCCGTTATTAAGGCATATTATGGCTGCTTGTTCATGTGCTGTGCTCTTCAGCTTAAAAAGTGTGTTGACAAATGACTATATCTGACTATATTAGTTACTAAGTGAATGTCCAAGTGCAGAAAGTTTGGATCCGTTTACAGCTTTAAATCTCAGCAGCATTTAAGCCTAAGTTTGTCTGATACTGCATTATGTTACCAGCTTGATGCAAAACAATTCCAATATTAAAGAAGCTTTGGTGCCTTTTCACTTTGCAGGCAGATTCTGTTTTGCATGTGGGCAGTTGACATGACATGGTAATTTACTGGCCTCGTAGATGAAAGGCCAACATTTTATTTCTCAAATATTTCAATAATTTGATTGGATATATATATATATATATATATATATATATATATATATACTCCTCATAATTTGACATACAGGAACATCAAAATGAACAGTGTAGATAGAAATCCAATTTAAACATAGGCTATAGGAGTCTATTTTCAAGAATGACTGGTCATGAATTTACATATTGCCCGAAACATAAAAAAAAAAAAAAAAAAAGTCTATACCCTTGTTGTGTTTTGGCTTTTCTATGTATAATTTAATTTCATTTTAGCCGACTTATCTCTGTACTACATAACTTTCGATTTTTGAGTCATGTCGGCAGCTATATTACCCTGCAGCTCTCGCCTGGTTGCCCACTAAAGCTAAGCAGGGTTGAGCCTAGCCAGTACTTGGGAGACCTCCTGGGGAAAGTAAGGTTGCTGCTGGAAGTGGTATTATGGAGGCCAGCAGGGGGTGCTCACCCTGTGGTTTGTGTGGGTCTTAATGCCCCTGTATAATGATGGGTACACTATATTGTAAAACAAAAAAAAAAAGAAAAAGCACCGTCTTTGAGATGAGACGTTAAACCAAGGTCCTGACTCTCTGTGGTCATTAACAATCCCAGGGCAATTCTCGTAAAGAGTAGGGGTATAACCCTGTTGTCCTGGCCAAAATAACCCTCATTGGCCCTTACCTATCATGGCCTCCTAATAATCTCCATCCCTGAATTGGCTACATCACTCTACTCTCCACCAATAGCTGGTGTGTGGTGGGCGTTCTGGCGCACTATGGCTGCCATCGCATCATCCAGGTGGATGCTGCACACTGGTGATGGTTGAGGAGATTCCACCTATCCTATGTAAAGTGCTTTGAGTGCCTAGAAAAGCGCTATATAAATGTAAGGAATTATTATTATTATAGTGAAGTTTGTCTTTGGGAGAAACGGCAACAAAACTACATCTTGTAAGAAACCTCATTAAAGTTTTACATTAAAACCTGTTTGTATCAAAAGAGTACATCTCTACTTCCATCCGATATGCCATTTTGAAAAGCGATTTAAAGAGAATCAGCACACTGTTAAACACGATGACCTTCTGCGAGGACAATGAGCCTTACTTACCTCCTCTGTGCATTATCACTTAGAGAATCAAGGGGTTCATCCAAAAGCTGGAAAATATTGCTTTCAGAGGCTGTATTTGGAGTTGGAATGAAAAAAGTTGCATTTAAAACTGTTCTGATACCAGTGCAGTCAGAAAACACAGGAGGTTAAGTTATTCACTAATTAGGGAGCAAGGAAGCATCCTATAGCTTTCCTATGCAGCCAGGTGCATTCACTCCAAACTTCTGGTCAAAAGTTCAGTTTCAGGCTGCAGATGAAGTTTACACCTCTCAACATGGTTGGCTGACATGTTACAATGGTAATCAGTACATAGATTCAGAATTTATATTGTAAAAATGTATTTTAACATGGTTAGCAGTGATTGGACAATGCTGGCCATTACTTGTACCAGAATTAATTATGCTAATTTCTTATTGGTAAAATCTTCAGCACTGGCTATCACTTGTTTGGTTGACAGTGCAAAGAGAGAACATTGAGATTTTGTTGCCAAAGTAAAAAAAAAAAAATTCAAAAATCATCTATGACTCTGCTGTGAATAAGGTCCATATGTGCTTGGACCCCAATGATTGCCGCTTGCGGCTATATTATCATTTGTAATGTTTATGCACTACTGCTGTTAAATTAATTTGCCACACCGCAAGACCATTTACAATCAGCTAGTGAAAGGAGATTAAAATGGTGAAAAACTAAAAGAAATGGTGACCTGTAACAGTAAATGTTAACCTAAAATCTTCATGTTAGGTACTAAAAAAGTTCATGTCCATGTTGTGGTTTAAACAGTGTTTTTTTTTTCCTCTGTAGGGGAGCTCTCCTTGCAGAAAGTCTCGCCTGCTGTGCTCGATTTCAACAGCTCGAAGAAATGCGACGGCAAGAGCAGCAACATTCAGAGCAGCATCACCTTTCACTGCGGCAAAACAATGGTACGCTTTCTCCTGCCAGAGATGCCTGAGAACAGACTGTGACATTTGCAAGGCTGCTTGTTTCCTTCCAGCCTCGCAATGATGGGAAAGTTGTATAATATTGAAACAAACCGAGAGTCGGTTTAGCTGCCCACTTCCTTTCCAAGTGAAAGAGTAGAAATTTCGGTCTGTACTCAGATGTGTTTTTGATAGATGTATGAATTACTTTTGCTTAGCCACATGACTCATGGTAAAGGCAGACCAGAGTGTTAATGGATAGATTGGTCACACTTTAAAAGATCATAAAAAAATATAGTGAATAGCCAAAATACAGTTTGATTGGACATACATAATTTGATGTTACAACAAAAGTTTTCACCTCCCAAGTTGATAAGCATTTTGCAAGTATACAGGATTATGTGATAAGTTACATTTCATTATTTGCATTGTTGCATCGTTCTTTTTCCCTGCTATCTGCGACCCTATCAGAACAGACCTGTGACCCAATTTAGGTCACGGCCCAGCAGAACCACTAAAACGTATTATGCAACTAAGGAACTGAAACAACAATTTCTCCTCTGCTCTATGCATAAGGATGAAATAGTTCTCTAATTGTAACACCAGCTCATGTGCAGTGTGTGTGTAAGGCACAGAAAGACAGGAAGTTAAGAGTGCTAGAAGTTGTTAAAGAAAATGAAGCTTGCTTGTAAATCTACTGATTTTATGTTTGTAACCCCAAGTTTGCATGCTAATTATGACCACTTTAGCACACCATTAATGATCTGCTTTTTTTTTGGTTTTGAACAAAGGGCACACCAGAGTTCGTCACCGTCTCTGAGTGTGTGCATTACTTTGAATGGAGGACGTATGCTGCCTGCAGAAGAGTTAAATTCAAACCACATAAAGAGGTGAGTGAAGCTGATGAGACAATGACATTTCAGTCTGAGCGTTGAGGAGGGGGCAAGTGTGAATGTGCGACTGTATGTGTGGGTTAAAGGCATTAATGAGCTCCTTTTTAGCAACATGCTTTGACAGCGTGACGTTCTAAATAAACAACTGAATAATGCGTAATCTGCAGAAAAAAATATGAATCTGCTTGCAGAGGAAGTCTTATTTTAACTATTTAATCAGTACATATGAGCAATTAAGCAACGTTTTAATGATCTAGATATGCTCTTTAGTATAATATTTGCGAATTTATCCAATAATTAATGCAGTTTTTTTTAATGATTTTATCATTTCAAGGACCCCAAAAAAGGATGATTTCTTTGCAAGAAACCTCCCTTGCCAAAAAAATAAAATAAAATTGAAAGGCAGCGATTATTTTCATAAACACCTATTTATAATGTGATAAAAATTAATAAGTGTGATATTAAGTAATTGAACAAAATTATTCAATAATCTATTAAATTAATACTTTTTAATTAACAATTTATTAAAAAAACAATTAAAATTACTTTACAATCCAAATAAATAATTGGATTTTATATTGTCATTATACTAAAGTCAAAAGAAATTAATAAAATATTATCTGGAAAATATTTACTTTGTATTAAGTTGACAACTTATCTTTTTTCTACCCACTTTTAGAGTAATGTTACATGTATAAACCATCTAAAAACCATTTTCAGTTAAATTAAAATCAATGTGTAGTTCTTAGAAAACAGGATGAAACCGTAATAATGTAAAATTTGGTAAAAGTTTTTATTTTATTTTATTTTTTATACATTTCTTACACATTTAATTCTCTTAAATTTTCCATTGACCCCCTAGCACCGCTTTGTGGCCCCCTGGGTGTCCCGGGACCCCAGTTTAAAAACCTGTTCTATTACATTTGTATAAAAAGTATTAATTTTATTTTATATTGTTTTTATTATTATTTTAATACTTTTTTATATCTTAAGATGGAAATTTAATTTAAACGGATAGTTCCGACTCAATTCTGATTAGGTGAGCCATTTTTGAAGCTGTTATAAAATGACAATAAACATTCACTTGTACAACCCACATGTTCTATATTAATTTGCCAAGTTGCTACATTGTTTGCCAACTGCAAACAGCTCTCAATTAGGATATTGCCACCGTTTTATTAAAGCAATAAGCTACTCAAGTCTGTTCATTACAGTGATTTTACCACGAGTAAGGGGTGTTAGCCACTACTTTTAGACTTTTGTGACTTCCTTTTTTTTTTTTTTTTTTTTTAAAGGTCCCCTGCTATGTCTTTGACACGGATGGAAAGAAACACGACCTGAACCCACTGATTAAACTCACGGATGGTTACCTGGTCGATGACCCAGATGACGACATTGATTTCTACATTAATATATGCAGAAATCTAAGTGAGTTGTTTTTATTTTGTGGTTTTTTTATATCATTTATGCATAGCAGTGTAAGGACACAGAATTGTACAGCTTCTGCGGCCTGCTCATGTCAATGGTTTGGCTCCTAGTCAACATACACCTCACTTATTTGCTTAAAAGCTGCGTTATCAAGCAAAAGATCTGCAAAGTGTCTGATCAGGTTTTTATTTAAATTAAACAAACAAAACATCTGAAAGTGCAGTATGTGTTTTACATGTACAGATAACTGATTTTCAGTTGGCCATCTTTTTTTATTAAAACCCATTTGTGGTAAACTTCTCTGTTTAGACCGAGCCGGAAGTCTCTGTCCAGAGGGATCTGCTGCTTGTCTCACCTCCGGCAAAGGTTCCTTTGACATGGGTCAGCCCGTCAACCAGCTCGAGCGGCTCTCCAATGACAAGTATGTGCTCACCCTCACATCACCCTCATGTCGCTCCAAACTCATGACTGACTGACTTCTGTGGAACACAAAACAAGAATTTTTGAAGAATAACCTGGCAGCTCTTTTATAATATAATGAAAGTGATATTTTAATGGAATTTTTTTTTTGTACATAACTTAAATTTAGTTTGTTCTGCACACAAAGTTGTCGTATGTCTTCAGAACACTACAAATATAGTGCATGAATTGTATGGTCTATTTTTATGACACTTTTATGATTCTGCTTTGTCAGTTTGGAGCTCCAGTCCCCATTCAGTGTCATTGTATTAAAGGAATGTTCCGGGCTCAATACTAGTTAACCTTTACAAAAATTGAGAGTTTACTGCAAATTTGCCGCAAAATCGGCAAATTATCTATCGTTGCCGAAGGTTTGCTGGAGGTTCACCACTACCGGTGAAGAGCTGCAAACTTCTGGCAAACATTTGCGGCGAATCACAAGCTCATTTGCATGTGAAAATAACAAGTGGCAAATTTGCGGCAAAAATATTTTTATAAGGGAAGCTCAATCGACAGCATTTATGACATTATGTTGATTACCACAAAAATTATTTTGACTCATCCCCTTTTCTTTAAAAAAAAAAAAAAGCAAAAATCGAGGTTACATAGAGGCACTTAGAATGAATGTGAATGTAGCCTGTTTTTGGAGGGTTTAAACACAGAAATGTGAAGCTTATAATTTTATAACAGCACTTTCATTAATTCTTCTGTTAGAACTCGTGTATTATTTGAGCTCTCCCAGATAGCACACATACATCTCCGAGATGTCTGTTTTAAATCTTTTCATCTGGAAAGCATCACAATCTAATTAACATCTGCTAAACATCTTAAAAAGATCAGATTTAGAAACATTCTAAATCATAAACGTCTCAAAGACATCTGCTTAGTGTCTTATTGACATCCGAGACACACTTATTGACATACGTCTTATAGATGTATTGCAGATGAGCAAAAAACCTAAAAAAATATGCCTTCCAGATGTAAACACACACATCAAATAGACGTCTGGGTGATGTACGTATGCTATCAAGGAAGCAAATTGTAATTTATACAATCGTTTGTAGGGTTTCAGGGTTTGTTGACATTACATCGTCATGGCAATGAAGTTGTAAAATTGGCTATAACATTATACAGAAAAGGTTGGTAAGCGATTTTAGCACACTAAAATCGTGTTTACATGCATATTGTTTATGTGTTGTGGCTAAACTTTTGAAACAGTGAGTATTTTAATGTCAAAAAATTGGCTCCCATTCACTTCCATTTTAAGTGCCTCACTGCAAGCCAGATATTTATTTTTATTTTTATTTATTTTTTTAAAGAAAAGAGGGACGAGTCAAATTAAATTGTAACTCAACATTATGCCAAAAATGCTGTCGATTGAATATAACTTGCAGGGCTCGAAAATAAGGACTGCCTGATGGCCCGGGGCCATTGTGAGAGAGATTCGGGCCAGTTGCTAGAACTGTCACTTGTCTGATCAGGCCAGTGCTGCACTTATAACGTTATAGCTTGTTTGACAACAAGTGTGAAAGCACAAAAATTACATGGAACAAACACAGTCTTGTAACCGAGCACTCGGGAGTGGAGTGAGCGCGCACAAATATATAGAATGCGCAGATATGAGCGAGTGCATAATATACTGGACGCGGCAAGGAATAGTCGCGTGAGTGCAAAAGAACGTGTTGAAACAGAGCGTGCTGTTCTAGAATTGTCCTCGCTATGTTCCTAGCCACATCTATTACGATGTGTGAAAATTGCAGGAAAAAAATACCATACTTAGTGAATTTCAGAGCGGGATTGCACATCTTACGCAACATTTAAATTATCCCCACACATTCCATGTTCACAATGTGGAAATTCACACATTCTTTTTAACATATTGGTGAAAATAAATAATCCATACATACTGTAGGACAGGAACACAAGAAATCAAAATTTTCTTTCTATTTGACTGTAAATCCATGTTTCTCCATGCATCTCTCTCATCATCTCTCTCCAGCTCTGCATGAGCACTTGCAAAGGGACAGAGCAGTAGTATTGTTTGCACATGGAAAAAAAGCATAAAAAGCTAAAAGCTTTTAATAGCTTTTAGAGATGAAGCACTGATGAAACATAATAAACTTTGTTAAACCCCTGTTCTATTTATAACATTCCTTCGGTATCTCACTATGGGAATTCGCCTCAGCAGTGAGAACAGCCCATGGGATCGGGTGGCTGGAGTCTCTGATGATCCTCCGAGCTTTTTTCACTCACCGCCTTGTATATATTTCCTCGAGGGAGGGAAGCTCACCTCCAATGATGTGTCTGGCAGTTCGCACCACCCTTTGCAGTGCTTTGCGGTTGTGGGCGGTGCTATTGCCGTAGCAGGCGGAGATGCAGCCAGTCAGGATGCTCTCTACAGTGCAGGTGTAGAACCGTGTGAGGATGTGGCGGTTCATTCCAAACTTCCTCAGCTGTCTCAGGAAGAAGAGGCGCTGATGAGCCTTCTTCACAACGACTTCAGTGTGGATGGACCATGTGAGTTCCTCAGTGATGTGGACACCCAGGAACTTGAAGCTGCTGACTCTCTCCACTGGTGCTCCATTGATGGTGATGGGACTGTGTTCTCTGTCTTTTCTCCTGAAGTCCACCACAAGCTCCTTTGTCTTGCTGACGTTGAGGGAGAGGTTGTGCTCCTGACACCAGTGTGTCAGAGTGTGCATCTCCTCTCTGTAGGCTGTTTCATCATTGTCAGTGATCAGACCTACCACCGTCGTGTCATCAGCAAACTTAATGATGGCATTGGAGCTATGTGTTGCCACACAGTCATGTGTGTACAAGGAATACAGTAGTGGGCTGAGAACACAGCCCTGTGGGGCTCCAGTGTTGAGGGTTAGTGATGAGGAGATGTTGCTGCCTATTCTAACCACCTGGCATCTGCTTGACAGGAAGTCCAGGATCCAGCTGCACAGCGAGCTGTTTAAGCCCAGAGCCTGGAGTTTCTCATCTAGCTTGGAGGGCACTATGGTGTTGAATGCTGAGCTGTAGTCTACAAACAGCATTCTCACATAAGTGTTCTTTTTTTCCAGGTGGGAGAGAGCAGTGTGTATTGTAGATGCAATGGCATCATCAGTGGAGCAGTTGTTGCGGTAAACAAACTGCTACGGGTCAAGAGAGAGAGGCAGCACAGAGCAGATGTAATCTCTGATTAGTCTCTCAAAGCATTTGCTGATGATGGGGGTCAGAGCAACAGGACGCCAGTCATTTAAGCAAATTATTTTTGATTGCTTTGGAACAGGCACAATGGTGGATGTTTTAAAGCATGTGGGGACTACAGACAAAGAGAGGGAAAGGTTGAAAATGTCCGTAAAAACACCAGCCAGCTGGTTCGCACACGCTCTGATGACGCGGCCCGGAATGCCGTCTGGGCCCACGGCTTTGCAGATATTCACCCGTCGGAAGGATCGGGTTACATCCGCTACAGAGACGGAGATTGAACTAACCTCTGTAGCTTCGGCCGCGAGAGCTCTCTCCGCGTGGGCGGTATTATTTTCCTCAAAACGAGCACAAAAAGTATTTAGCTCATCCGGGAGAGAGGCAGCGGTGTTCATGGTGGAGTTTTTATTCCCTTTAAAGTCTGTGATGATGTTAATTCCCTGCCACATGCTTCTAGAGTTGGTGGTGTTAAACTGTCCTTCAGTCTTGCTCCTGTACTGGCGTTTTGCGGTTCTGATAGTTTTTGGAGGGCATAACTGGCTTGTTTATGCTCCTCCGCGTTCCCGGAATTAAAAGCGGAGGTCCGCACATTAAGTGCCGTGCGAACATCGTTATTTATCCATGGTTTCTGATTCGGATAGATCTGTATTGTTCTGGTCGGAACAACGTCCTCTACGCACTTTCTGATGAAACACATTACGCTATCAGTGTAAAGCTCGATGTCGTCATCAGAGGTGGACCGGAACATCTCCCAGTCCGTGTGTTCAAACCAGTTTTGTAGCGTAGAATCTGATTGGTCTGACCAGCACTGGATCGTTCTGAGGGTGGGTGCTTCCTGTTTCACTTTCTGCCTGTACGCGGGCAGAAGCAGAATGGAAGAGTGGTCCGATTTGCCAAATGGTGGGCTGGGGAGGGATTTGTAGCCATCCCAGAACGGAGAGTAGCAATGGTCCAAAACCCGGTCCCCTCGTGTGTTGAAACTAATGTGCTGGTGATATTTTGGTGCGACTGATTTTAAACTGGCTTTATTAAAGTCCCCGGTCACAATGAACGCGGCCTCAGGGTGCGTGGTTTCCTGCTCACTTATCCTCCCATACAGTTCCTTGAGTGCCCGGTCTGTGTCGGCTTGTGGGGGAATGTACACAGCAGTGATAATGACCGCTGTGAATTCCCTCGGTAGCCAGAATGGTCGACACAGAAGCGTGAGAAATTCCAGATCAGGAGAGCAGAAAGACTTGATATAATGTACGTTCCTCTGATCACACCAGGATTTGTTGATCATAAAACATACTCCACCACCTCTACTTTTATCTGAGAGGTCTTTCGCTCTGTCCGCTCGGTGCACGGAGAACCCCACGGGTTCAGTGACTGAGTCTGGAATCTCCACAGACATCCAAGTTTCCGTAAGGCAGATAATGCAGCAGTCCCTCGTATCTCGTTGGAAAGAGATCCGCGCTTTCAGCTCGCAGAGCTTGTTATCCAGAGACTGAACATTTGCCAGTAGAATAGTGGGTAGTGGGGGTCGATTTGCACGGCGTCTTACTCTGATGAGAACGCCGGCTCTGTTTCCCCTTTTCCTCCTGCGTTTCCGCGGCCGTGCTGCCCAAACAAAGGGCTCCGCTTGCGTGTTTGTAAACAGCGGGTCGGCATTGAGGAATTTGAAGTCCGGTTTACGGTGTGAAATTGCTGAACCAATGTCCAAAAGTGTTTGTCTGTCGTAGACAATAAGGCAGACAACATCCAATACAAAAAACATAAGAATTGTGAACAAAACAAACAAAACATTACTATGTTGTGTCGGAGCTCGCAACTCAGCAGCCATACTCGGCGCCATCTTGAGCCGCAGGAACAGCGCAGCTGGGGTGATTTAATGGCCGAAGTTTCCACCGATCTGCCTCCCCTCTTTGAATCTGCCACTTTAGCGGAGACAGGGAAAAAGGGGAAGAGGATTACGACGATGCTCGCCTTTTGGAGGACGATGGCGAGGAGAATGAGGATGATGCTTTTCTCCCAGCTCGTTCTCGGCCGGACAGCACCTGTCCAGGGAGTGCTGGACCTGGTTGAAATGTGTAGATGGGCGGCAGCCAAACTCTCCATCACCTGGCCGTCACAGCAGGCAGGCCAGGGAGAGACCTGTATGATGGTAAACGGCTGCTGTCTCGTGATGCCCTGTTAAAACAATTGATTTCTGCCATACCAGCGTGCGTCGAGATGCTACATTTTTGGGACAAGCTGTTTTCTCACAGAGTTCCTGTTAAAGATTTCTCTAGGCTGGATGTGCACGGGATGGATGATCTAGGGATGTCCAGCCCCCCTCCGGTTGAGGCATCGGTGGCAAATCACCTCCACGCCAATCGTCGGGCGGCCTTTTCATCCACTCCCCCTTCATTGCCGGGACGGACGGAGAGATTGTCGACCTCCATTTATCAGAAGATCTACCGATCTTCAGCCTTAGCCGTAAGGGCTCTTAATGCCACCTTGCTCCTCACAGCATATCAGACCGAGCTGATGGAGGAGATGGGACGGCAAATTGACTCCGGGGCTCCGGACGCGGTATTGTGGAAGGTGATCTGCATCATTGCGGATCTCAACCTGCACACGTCAAAAGGAGCCATCCAGAGCTGTGGCCGCAGCATGGGTCTCGCCATCGTGGGCGAACAGGCTCTTTGGCTAGGTTTGTCGGGTTTGTGTGAGAGAGAGAAGACAGACTTCCTGAACGCCCTGGTGGAACCAAAAGCCCTTTTCGGGGCTACGGTTTCTACGATGTGGCAGCAGTGTGATTCAAAGAAGAAAGATGGGGAGGTGTTTAAAAACTTACATAAGGCATAAAGCTGTAATTTACAGCTGTCTTGCAAATTGTAAATGTGATACAATTTTGGGGGAATTTGTCTTAAAAAATGTAGTATATATATATATATATATATATATATATATATATATATATATATATATATATATATATAATAAACATTTTGTAGCTTCGGACACAATTTTTTTAAAGCCATACTGGTAAAAACAGCGAAACAGTGAAACTGAATTGTCATTTTTGGGTAAGCTGTTCCTTAGTCAACTATTAGATGCTTCTATCCAAAGCGAAAGGGGGACTTATAGTAACCTGGTAGTGTCTTTCTCAAGGGCTTAAAGGAGATAAATGGAGATTTTGGAATGGTTCATTAATTGCCCCATGCATGAGAGCTTTCCCTTGTTGTTCACCCCTGAGTTTCGGGTTGTTTTCTTCTCTCATTCAGACTAAGGCTACGGTATGAAAATGTTAAAGAAAGCCCAGAATTCTGTGATGGTCACAGTCCAGCAGTGACAATTACATTCATTTGTCCATCTAAAAGACAAGTGGTAAAAGGACACCTACCTATTCACCTCCAGTATTGTTGTTATATTCAATTTAAGTCATGATATAGAGAGGCCATGGGGTACTAACCACGTTCTTCTATTCTGTGCCACTTGCATGGTTTTAATGATTTCTATGGTTAAATGGTTCCACAGGGCAGTATCCCAAAGATGATAAGCAACTCAAACTGTCGTTATGAGATCGAGTGGGTGACTGAGTACGCCTGCCACAGAGACTACCTTGAGAGTCACGAGTGCAAACTGACCAGTGCTCAGCATGACATCGCCATTGACCTCACTCACCTGACCCGTGGAAGTAAGTCACTCGCTGTTAGTGTAGAATGTTTGGCAACCTGCTTAGCTGTTGCAATTGCAAGTGATTAAATTAGACAGATTAAAGGATAGATTGATTCAATATTGATTCAATATTTAGAACATGCTGTAAACTCAGCAGAACATTAATTCAATCAAGGCATATTGTAACCAGAAATTTAGAATAAAAAAGACGTTCCTTCAAAGTACATTTAGCTATGGTTCAAAATTCATGTGAAAAGTGAAATAAAGTAGCTTGTTATCAATGAAGAAATACAAACAGTTTTGCTTGATTTTTTTTTTTCTTTAACTTTTGCAGTTGCAGAAGGAGCATACATGACTGAGGCTAAAAATGGCAATGACACCTATATGTTTTATATGAATGTGTGCGGGGAGACCAAGGCTGGTGGCTGTGATGATGGCAAGGGTTCCGTATCCGCCTGCCAAGTCAAAGACAAAAGCAATGTGAAGAAGATTGCCGGCAGATTCCAGAACCAAACACTGAGGTAAACACTTGAAGAAAATTATAGTTTGTAATGGAGTAATAAAGGAGTTCATAAAGTCATTATTTTTGCAATTATGATTGGTAAGGTTAGAGATACAGTACAAGGAAACTCTTTGCTTCTGTTTGTTCAGGTATTCTGATGGGGATCTCACACTGATCTACCCAGACGGCAGCAGATGCAGTACTGGATTTCAGCGCATGACCATCATTAACTTTGAGTGCAACTCAAACGCTGGTGAGTGACACAATGACTTATAGTGACTCAGGAAGTCAAGTGCCAATATGACCACAAGACATGCTGTTTAAACTTGACCTGATTGAGGAAGATTAAGTGGATGAGAACCGAGAGGATGGAACTGCCACCACCTGGAGACCTAGACAGGTCTCATGTTGTGTGGGGGGTTGGTTTACATTTCACCTGTACTTAAACCGGTTTTGTGATTTTTAGGTAATGGCGAGCCGGTGTTCACAGGAGAGTCTGACTGCACATATTACTTTGACTGGGAAACAGCATATGCGTGTATTAAAGACAAGGAAGATCTGCTGTGTCGAGTCACAGACCACAAAAAGCGCTATGACCTCTCACCCCTAACACGCTTCCCAGGTAGTGATGGGCACGAGTGCTTTGAGGGCTGGATTGTGACACCAATGATTATGAAAACATGATAATTATGTGGTTTTATTTTTTTACATTTTTTTAAACAAGTAAAAGAATCCTGTCAATATATTATAATGCCAAAAATCTATTTTTTTGTTTCATTTTTCACATTACATAGATTGGTCACACACAGAGCAAGTGTGTGATTTTATTGTCAAGCAAGTAATCATTTCCCCCAAGAGCTTCCTCATTGCTTTAGCTAATCCTTTTTTTTTTTTCATATTTGTATTTTATTGTTTTTTAATGCATTTTAGTAACAATAACTGAAACATACTCATAACACAATCTTTAAAAAGAAAAAAGGTAAAGTAAATAAAGTTGTAAGTGAATAACTAAATTAAAAATAAAAAAGGAACATTTTATGTGTGCATACAGTATATGTTTGTACAAAAATCTATATACGGATATGCACATACACATTTTATATATATATATATATATATATATATATATATATATATATATATATATATATATATATATATATATACACACACACACACACACACACACACACCTACAATTTTATTAGGAACACCTGTACATCTACTGATTCATGCGATTATCTAATCAACCAATCATGTGGCAGAAGTGTAATGCATAAAATCACGCATATACGGGTCAGAAGCTTCAGTTAATGTTCACGTCAACCATCAGAATGGGGAGCAAATGTGATCTCAGTGATTTGTGACTGTGACATAATTGCTGTTGTCAGACGGGATGGTTTAAGTATATCGGTAACTGCTGATCTCCTGGGATTTTCATGCACAGCAGTCTCTAGAGTGTAAAGAGAATGGTGCAAAAAATTAAAAACATCCAGTGAGTGGTAGTTCTGTGGGCGAAAATGGCTTGTTAATGACAGAGGTCAGAGGAGAATGGCCAGACTGGTCCAAGCTGACAGGAAGATGACAGTAACCCAAATAGCCACACGTTACAACAGTGCTATGCAGTAAAGCATTTCTGAACATACAACACGTTGAACATTGAGGCGGATGGGCTACAGCAGTAGAAAACTCTCCAGGTACCACTACTGTCAGCTAAGAACAGGAAACTGAGGCTGCAGTGGGCACAGGCTCACTAAAACTGGACGGTTGACAATTGGAAAAACATTGCCTGGTCTGACGAATCTTGATTTCTGCTGCGACATGCAGATGGTAGGCCCACTGCAGCCTGAGCTTTCTGTTTTTGGCTGACAGAAGTGGAACCCGATGTGGTCTTCTATTGTTGTAGCCCATCCACCTCAAGGTTTGATATGTTGTGCATTCTGAGATGCTCTTTTGGTCACTACAGTTTTACAGAGGATTTATCTGAGTTACCGGAGCCTTTCTGTCAGCTTGAACCAGTCTAGCCATTCTCCGTTGACCTCTCTCATCAACAAGCCATTTTTGCCCACAGAACTGCCGCTCACTGGGTGTTTTTTGTGTTTGGCTCCATTCTGAGCAAACTCTAAAGACTGTTCTGTGTGAGAATCCCAGGAGATCAGCAGGTACAGAAATTCTCAAACCAGCCCGTCTGGTACCAGCAATCATGCCATGGTTGAAATCACTGAGATCACATTCTGATGGTTGATGTGAACATTAATTGAAGCTCCTGACCCGTATCTGCTTGATTTTATGCATTACACTGCTGCCACACGATTGGCTGAATAGATAATCACATGAATAACTGGTGTACAGGTGTACCTAATTTAACTGTAATCTACTTTGTGCATGACACGAGTAATTTTTCCAACAATTGTTTACAGACAGATTGTTTCACTTTTAATTGACTATATCACAATTCCAGTGGGTCAGAAGTTTACATGTATTAAGTTAACTGTGCCTTTAAGCAGCTTGGAAAATTCCAGAAAATGATGTCAAGCCTTTAGACAATTAGCCAATTAGCTTCTGATAGGAGCTGTACTGAAGTGGAGGTGTACCTGTGGATGTATTTTAAGGCCTACCTTCAAACTCAGTGCCTCTTTGCTTGACATCATGGGAAAATCAAAAGAAATCAGCCAAGACCTCAGAAAACAAAAATTGTGGACCTCCACAAGTCTGGTTCATCCTTTTTTCAATTTTCAAACGCCTAAAGGTACCATGTTCATTTGTACAAACAATAGTATGCCAGTATAAACACCAGTGGACCACGCAGCCATCATACCACTCAGGAAGGAGACGCATTCTGTCTCCTAGAGATGAATGTAGTTTAGTGCGAAAAGTGCAAATCAATCCCAGAACAACAGCAAAGGACCTTGTGAAGATGCTGGAGGAAACAGATAGACAAGTATCTATATCCACAGTAAAACAAGTCCTATATCGACATAACCTGAAAGGCTGCTCAGCAAGGAAGAAGCCATTGCTCAATACCACCATAAAAAAGCCAAACTTTACAGTTTGCAAGTGCACATGGGGACAAAGATCTTATTTTTTGGAGAAATGTCCTCTGGTCTGATGAAACAAAAATTGTACTGTTTGTCCATAATGACCATCGTTATGTTTGGAGGAAAAAGGGTGATGCTTGCAAGCCGAAGAACACCATCCCAACCGTGAAGCATGGGGGTGGCAGCATCATGTTGTGTGGGTGCTTCACAAAATAGATAGCATCATTTGGAAGGAAAATTATGTGGGTCTTCCAAATGGACAATGACTCCAAGCATACCTCCAAAGTTGTGGCAAAATGGCTTAAGGACAACAAAGTCAAGGTATTGGAGTGGTCATCATAAAGCCCTGACCTTAGTCCGATAGAACATTTGTTGGCAGAACTGAAAAAGCGTGTGCGAGCAAGGAGGCCTAGAAAACCTGACTCAGTTACACCAGTTCTGTCTGGAGGAATGGGCCAAAATTCCAGCAATTTATTGTGAGAAGCTTGTGGAAGGCTACCCAAAACGTTTGACCCAAGTTAAACAATTTAAAGGCAATGCTACCAAATACTAACAAATTATATGTAGACTTCTGACCCACTGGGAATGTGATGAAAGAAATAAAAGATGAAATAAATAATTCTTTCTACTATTATTCTGACATTTCACGTTCTTAAAATAAAGTAGTGATCCTAACTGACCTAAGACAGGGAATGTTTCTACGATTAAATGTCAGGAATTGTGAAAAACTGAGTTTAAATGTATTTGGCTGAGGTGTTTGTAACTTGTTACTTGATGTCTTCAAGTGTGTGTGTGTGTGTGTGTGTGTGTGTGTGTGTATATATATATATATATATATATATATATATATATATATGTATATTATATAATTTTACTTGAAATTACCATATTTGTGTTTACCTCTACTTTGAATTTCTCCATACTTGCAAGTACTTCCATGTAGGCCTACATGATTTATCCACTCTTTTTTTTTATAAATAACTTAATTATAATATAGATGAAATTGAATATTTTTTAAGTTCTACATATCACATTTTTGTTGTAAGGTTTAATAGTTCCAAATAACTCATAACCTAGTAGTCTCTTACTACAAATATTTTTGGTTTCTTGTCCTTTATGTTCTAAATTCCACATTATATATTTCAGCTATTGCCGTTTCACATAATAAACATAAATCCGATCAAATCAAATAAATTCTTCCATGATGAAAAGAAACACAAAAAATCTGCAGTTCTTCTTCTAGAGTATCCCCAAAAAGTGAATCTATCACCACTTTAAGTGACTAATTGTGCTTGTTTCTCAGAATCTAATGGATCTCAAAACTGGGAGGCTGTGGACGCCAAGGCAAAAGAGTCTGATAAGAAGAGAATTTACATCAACGTTTGTCATAAAATTATCCAGAAGGGGACAGCCAGCTCTTGCCCGGAGGATGCAGCAGTATGTGCAGTGGGTCAGTGCATCACTTAAGATTTTCACCTAGACATATAAATCTTTCTTTAAAAATCTGATATTTAAAATCTAGTTTAAACCTGGAAATAAACTGAAACAAAGTATTTCAGTATTTCTGTCTTGTTGTACAGTAACATATAGAAACATCCTTAAAACAAGATTAAGCTCAATTTAATTAACATTACAAAGTTTTTTTTTTTTTAAGATTTCAGGTATTTACCACATTGTCAAACAGTTGTTTTAAGTATAAATCTAACCTGATTTAGTTATGTTTTTGTTAGAGCATGAAAAAACTATTGCCAATGAGGTTGGAGAAATAAACTTATAGATACGTTTTCTGGAAACAGGTCTTAATAGTTTATGCTGTTTTGCTTCTCAAATTATTGGATCTTGTTTTAAGAATGTTTAGATGATTTTACTGGAAAATAGGACAAACATTCTTGAAATTCATGTTAATTTCAATTCACTCAAATTGTTGTTCTTATAAAAATATTTTATCAAACAAGACAAATGCAAAATAGAAGAATTTTCAGACTTTTGGTCCCCACATTATATATTTTTCAGTTGTATTTTATTCGGGACTAACCCAAATTCTCCTCCCCTAGCAAATGAAAAAACAATGAGTTTGGGAAAATTCCTCTCTTCTCCACAAAAAGCATCTGAAGGTGATGACATCCGACTCATATACACAGATGGAGAGGTATGCCGGGGGAAGATGAAGGTTCAGACCATCATCACTCTAAAGTGTAAGCCTGGAGACATTGAGAGCGCTCCGATCTTGAGGAGCACGTCCAGTGACGGCTGCATATATGAGTTTGAATGGCTCACCGCTTTTGCATGTGTCCTCTCCAAAACTGAAGGGGACGACTGCAAGGTTGAAGACTCTCAAGCAGGTACAGATCTATGGATTATCAAGCATTAATTTTGGGGGGTGTTGTGGCCTAGTTGTTTAAGATCTAGGCTTTTAACCGAAAGGTTGTGGGTTCGAACCTCACAAGAGGTGATCTATGATATATCAACATTGTGGACATGAGCAAGGCATTTGATAGGGGAACTGAATCTGTAATAAGTGTCCAGTTAGATGCTTTGGTTAAATGTGTCTACTGCATGACTACTTAAAGGGGTCACGACATACCTTTTTTAAATTATTTTAATATGTTCCTTGAGGTTCACATAATATTTGTAAAGTTTTTTTGGCCAAAAAACAGTAATAGTTTTGTAAAACATGATCATTTTCCACCCACATTCATACCCTGTCAGAAACGCTCGGTTTTAGACAACGAGTCGTTTTGGCAGCTTGGTTTCAATAAATGCTGTTTTTGCAGCGAGGAGAATGTTTTTAGTTCTGAAACTTATAGTATTTTTTTTATAGTACAGTGGCCTCTTATATGTCAAAAGATCAAAGACAATTTGATTTTGTATGTCATGACCCCTTTACTGAAGTTGCTGTGATATTAGGCATGCAAAATGACTTAGGACCCCATAATGAATAGCAGCAACAGGGTATTATGGCATGCTCTATGGTTTCTGTTTTAAATAAATAATAAATTAACTAATAATGAAATAAAAATGTTAAAATAACTGTTTTAAGATCAAGCCATCTAATGATCTGCCATCAACATCCTCAAGTCTTTTCAAGTCTATAGTGATTTGCAAGTTAGAGTTCATCATATGTGAACTTTAGTCATAGTTGGGGTTTTTTAAGAGCTTCCTCACAGTTTTCCCATTTCTTTTCAGGGGTTTCATTTGATCTGTCCCCCTTACGGAAACCTAACGGAGGCTACTATAACTTGTCCAGTGGAAATTATGATTACTTCATTAATGTATGTGGCAACATTAATGCCGCAAAGTGTCCAGAGACTGCAGGGGCCTGTCAAGTTCACCAGAGGCAAGTTTACTCTCTATATTTAACACTTGTCTTAACCAGGCGCAATGCAACAAGTTAAAAGTGCAACACGACAGAATCCCACAGTGCCGTCCAAAAGTCTGAGACCACTAGTTAAAGGAATAGTTCTCGCAAAAATGAAAATTCTCTCATCATTTACTCACCCTAATGCCATCCCAGATGTATATGACTTTCTTTCTTCTGCTGAACACAAATGAAGGTTTTAAGGAGAATATCCCAGCTCTGTAGGTCCATACAATGGAAGTCAACAGGGTCCAAAACTTTGAAGCTCAAAAAGCATATAAAAGTATATAAAATAAGTATAGTATTTATTGCTTGTCACTTTATCCTGTTGAGCCTGGTTTGGTCACAGTGTAAAATTCTTTGCGACGTTATAACATTTTTTAAAGGGAAAGTACACCCAAAAATGAAAATTCTGTCATTATTTACTCACCCCTATTTTATTCCAAAACCGTATGACGTTGTTTCATCTGTTGAACACAAAAGTTTATGTTAGGCAGAATGTTAGCCTCAGTCATCTTTCTCTTCCATTACATCTTTTTCCCATACACTGAAAGTTAATGGAGATGGAGGCTATCATTCTGTCTAACATGTTCCGGTGGGTTCCATAGAAGAAAGAAAGTCATCTGGGTTTGCAACAGCATTTTTGGGTGAACTGTGAACTTTAACTTCTGGTGCTTAAAGTTTTTTTTTTTTTTTAGTGGGACAAGTTCTTTCTTCTGCAGAACACAAATGAAGATTTTTAGAAGAATATCTCAGCTCTGTTGGTCCTCAAAATAAAATTGAATGGTGACCAGAACTCAGAAGGTCCAAAAAGGACAAAAAGGCAGCATAAAAGTAATCTGTAGGACTCCAGTGGTTAAATCCATATCTTCAGAAGCAATATAATAGGTGTGGGTGAGAAACAAATCAATATTTAAGTCCTTTTTTACTATAAATCTCCCCCTTTGAGCATCCCCAACCAGTAGGTTGCTGAATGTGAAAGTGAAAGTGTAGATTTACATTAAAAAAGGATTTCAATATTGATGTTTCTCACCCACACCTATCATATCGCTTCAGAAGGTATGGATTTAATCACTGGAGTCTTACTTTCTTCACCAGAACACATTTGAAGAAAATTAGAAAAATACTCCACTCAGTAGGTCCTTAAAATGCAAGCGAATGGTGATCCAATTTTTGAAGCTCCAAACATCACAGTCAGCATAAACGTCATCAGTACTACTCCAGTTGTTAAATTAATGTTTTCTAAAGCGAAAAAGATAAATATTTAAGTAATTTTTATCTCTAAATCATCGCTTCCGGTAAGCTTCACGAGAGGGTGGAGATCACACGGTCTCTCGTGTGACGTATTACCATTGCCATGCTAATCTCACGTTCTCCTCTCGGTTGAGACATCCAGGAGAAGCACACAAATGTACCATTGTGAGTAAAGGAACAGATAAAAACACATCTAAATCAAAACCAATGAAACTTCTATACAGCATTCCTCCTACTCACTTGAAACAGCGCTGCTCTTCCGGCTGTGACGCACATGCATCAGTTCTCGTGTGTTTCAAATGCCAATGTGATTATGTCACACGAGCGTACTGCTTCTGACCAGAAGCATGATTTAGTAGTTAAAAAAAAAGTACTTAAATATTTATCTTTTTCACACCAAAAGTGAGCGTGTTGCTTTAGAAGATATTAATTCAACATCTGGAGTCGTCTCGAATTACGTTTATACTGACTGTCTGTGATTTTTGGAGCTTCAAAAATCGGATCAACATTCACTTTAAGGGCCTACTGAGCTGAGCTATTTTTCTATTTTTCTTCAAATGTGTTCTTATGAAGAAAGAAAGTCATACACACCTGGGATAAATGAGTAAATAATGAGACAATAAAAATTTTTGGGTGAACTATCCCTTTAAATTCTTTCAGTTTCAAACCTGTATGACTTTCTTTCATCTGTGAAACGCAAAAAGAGAGATAAAATGTTAGCCTCAGTCACTATTCACTTTCATACTTACATACTGCCTAACATCTCGTTTTGAGTTCCACGGAAGAAAGTCATATGGGATTGGATGAACATGAGGGTAAATCGTGTAAATAAAAGAGTAAATGATGACAGAAATTTTATTTTCAGGTGAACTGTCCCTTTAAGTCTTGAATTTAAACCAAAAATGTCTTTCATTTATAAACTTTCTTCCTGTAGGATGAGGACGAGCACACTTACAACTTCAAGTGGTACACATCCTACGCCTGTCCAGAGAGACCACATGAATGTGTCGTGACGGATCCCAAGACTCTGCAACAGTATGACCTGTCCAGGTTAGCTTGCCTTTCTCAAAAGACACAAATGTCCTAGTGAATTTTTGCAATTCTTGCAAGGCTGCACTGTATATTCTGGTTATGGTGCCTTTTTTTGGCATGGTACCATGATACTACCATGGTATTCTTTGAAGTACTTTGGAGTACCATGTAAATGCTATGTTATACATATGACTATGGTAATCATTTTATACAATTACCGTTGTTTTACTTTCTCACTCTGTAAAGGACATTATACTAAATCCCATGTTTCTCCCTCCTCTGTAGTTTGTCTATATATAATGGTGGCCGGAACTGGCAGTCCATGCAGACCTCTGACCCCAGCAGCCCCAAGAAGTACTACATAAATGTGTGCCGGCCACTCAAACCCGTGCCTGGCTGTGACCGGCGAGCTTCAGTCTGTGAGATGAAATTTGAGACTGACAAGGTCAGTTCACTGGCTGTACTCACACACACCTATTCGGTATCGTTTAAAGCACAATGGAAAAGTATGATAATGACATTTGCTGGTATTTAACAAGAAAACAGCAACATGAACTAAAGCAGTGAGACAGGAAATGAAATTCTGACTTTACGACTTTACACAGTAGGACTGCTTAAAAATATGGATTTTCCCATGCATCACAATCTTCATTTGAACTATCTTGATATCAATAACTAATTCCCAAGTTCAGTCATTTTTCTATATGGACAGCTCTCTACAAGGCAAGTAAATCTCTCTACAATATTAGACCACATTTCCCACTATGCAACTAAAAATGTTATGAGCCACTGCTGGTAAATGTTCAGATTTCACTCACCAGTGGTTGAGTAGCCAGGTGGTGAAAAAGTTTAGCATCTTTACTGCCTGTTGAGATTTAAGGATTGATTTGACCGTGTATTGTGTGTCCAAAAATCAAGATCCACGCAATCCATTTGTCATTGAAAAGTGTTTTAATACCTATTCTGTCGTTAATAATTAATTGTTAATCAAAAACAACAAAACATAAACATTGAATTCTAATTACGAATAATACGGATGAGTAAAAGACCCCATTCGAGTCCTCTCTCGTTCATATGCGCTCATTTACAGACGCTTTTTACAGAACTGCCGGTTTTCTTAAAGAGACAGTATCAATTTTAAGCACGCGGTCTACAAACCAATATAAATACTTGTAAATAGTGAAAGTGATGCGTTAAACAACACCGTAAACATGTAACAAAATATAATATAAACAATACCATATCATATTTATTGATGGGATACATGGATTTGTACTTTTTTTAAAGCTAAAATGTGATGAAAATGAAAAAAAAAACAAATAAAATATAATTTGTAAAATGAACATTTCTGTAATGTAGCTAGTTAGAAGGTCCTCTGTATACTTCACAGCATTAGCTGGGAGATAATTTTTTTCATATGTACTGGTAAGCAAAATGGATATTATAACTGAAATATACCCACATGAGTCGATATCGAATTGAAATCAGAATCAAATCGAATTGGGAAATCTGTATCAATACCCAGCCATATTACACAGTGACATCAGTATGCATTGACAGCATGCAAAGACATCGTCAACACGTTTTGGCTGAGAAATAACAAGCATTTTTGCCCCCCTAGACTCTCAATACATGCTTCTTTTTCAGAAGCCATGAGACAAGCTCTGTGGTGTTTAAATAAGTGTGTGTAGCTCTGTTCAAAAACCTGGTGACCTTCCTTCTAAGGGACTTTTCAGACCAGAAAAAAATTAAGCAGAACACATCTTGAGACATGCTTTTAAAAGCTGACATTCATTTTAACCTGATACGACAACTAAAAAAAAAAAAAGCACTCCTGCTTGAGAATCTGAAAGAACATGGAGATGCGGTGACATGGTCAAATATGTCCGTATAGTGTATATTCGCATAGAAAAACAATGGAAAAAACACAGACGGACATAAAAACACATTCGGTGTGAACGGCCCTTAAGGCAGCATCCTAACTGAATAAGTGACCGATTTGTAGCACACTTTGGTAAGACTTTCTATGAAGCCCATATTTATAATGCATTATAAAGGCATTATAAATGCATTTTAACCTCCTGAGACCCAAGCGTGACTGCTGTGTGCATTTTCCAATTCCAAAGCACAAATAAAAAATACAATATATACGTATTATATACTAATTATATACAAATAAAAATTAGCTTTTAAAAAATATATAATATAATAATTATATACAAATAAAAATTATTGTATCTGATTGTACTTTTGTTACAATGTATTTTTCTACTTCATCAACAAAATCTCAATGTTCTCTCTTTGCACTGTAAAACGAACAATTGATAGCCAGTGCTGAAGCATTTAACCAATCAGAAATTAGCATAATTAATTCTGATTCAAGTAATGGCCAGCATCATCCAATCACTGCCAACCATGTTTTAATAAAATACAATTATAAATTATAAATTCTGAATCTGTACTGATTACCATTGAACCATGTCTGCCAACCATGTTGAGAGTTGCAAACATCATCTACAGCCTGAAACTGAACTTTTGACATGATGTTAGGAGTGAATGCACTTGGCTGCATAGGAAGGCTATAGGATGCTCCCTTGCTTCCTTGCTCCCTTTTTAGTGAATGACTTAACCTCCAGTGTGCTGTATGTCTGCACACCTCTCAGAACAGTTTGAAATGCAGCTTATTTTCATCATAACGCCATATAAAGCCTTCTGAAAGCAACATTTTTCAGCTTTTGAATGTACCCATTGATTCTCAATGTGATAATGCACAGTTAATATAGGATTTCTAAGGGAAAAAAACACGTCAGTGGTCATTGTGTTTAACAGCGTGCCATTTCGCTCAAATTGTATAAAATGGCATTTGAGATGAAACTAGAGACTCTAAACTTTTGACTCAAACAGGTTTCAATGTAAAAACATAATTAGGTTTCTTACCAGATGTTGTTTTGTTGGCGTTTCTCCTAAAGACAAACTCCGCTGATATCTCCGCCATGTTGTTTTATCACATGACTCTGTGTCCTGAACTGAGATCAGTCGATTAAAATTAAATTTAATTATGCGTAGCGTATAGGGAAGACAAAACACAGTCCACGCAGAAGGATTTGGGGTCGCACGAGGATTATGCATTTATAATGTCTCAATAACATCAACTTCTCATAAATAATTGTATTTGTTATAATACCTTATAAGTTATAATACTTAACCTGCTCATAGTTACACCTTAAAGAGTATAATGCGTGATGATACAATCGGCATCCAATTTTATCCGCAGAAGTTGTAATGTAATATATACAATTCTGTGCAAGTTTTAGGCACTTGTAAAAAATGTTGCATTTATCAATTAACATCATACAAAGTCCAGTAAACATAAAAAAAAAAAAAATCAAAATCAATATTTGGTGTGAACCTTTGCCACAAAACAGCACTAATTCTCCTAGCTACACCTGAACAACAACGTTCCTTGTTTGTTGGCAGATAAGATGTTCCAAGCTTCTTGGAGAACTTGCCACAATGCTTCTATCTATTTAGGCTGTCTCAGTTGCTTCTGTCTCTTCATGTAATCCCACATATATTGGGGCTGTCAATCGATTGCAATTTTTAATCAAATTAATTACACGATATGGCGATTAATTAATCGCATATATAAATATTTGCTGAGAAAGCCCCTTAAATAACAGTAATTCTATATAATGATAAAAAAATTGTTATATTGAAATAATTATAAATATACTGTATATTATGAAAATATATCTTTCAGATAATTAAAGTGCATCACATTATTGTGGCAGACGAGCAAAGCAGTGAAAAGACAAAAAAGTAGCTTTAGAAGGGAACATATTTATTTCCATATTATTGAACATAATGCAGTTGAATTTGTCAATCTGTCATAGATATATTTATTATACAGGCTTTTCTAAGGACTCGTCAATGTACACATGCATCATACAGATGCTTTTAGAGCGCTATGGTTGCGTCGCTTCATAAACCCAGCGTTTGTAGGTCACTGTGTCACATTAAACATAGTTTGAAATTTAGTAAAACATGTCTCGAGATTTCTGCATTTGGAATTGCTCTCCATCAGCTGTGTTTGAATGCAAGAATGCAAGCAATGTCTTCTTATAAATAGCCATAACATAAACTTTTAACAGACAATACATAAGTATAGTTTATAGAATGAAAGTTATTTAAAAATGCATAGAAAACAATGAAAAAAATATTCACTATGTAAATTTTGAGAGATTAATAAAATTCCCAATTTTGCCCAACAGGTTGTTATTTAGGTGGAACATCTGCCATAGGCTAATGAAAAAATATAATAAATCTTGCAAATATTAGAAAAGATTTAAAAAGCATTTTACCAACTTGACTTGTAATGTCTTATAACCACTAAAAACTATTGGTAACATTTTACAATAAGGTTCCATTTGTTAACATTAGTTGTATTAGTTAACATTAGTTCATGCACCATGAACTAACAGTGAACAATTCTATTTTTATTTACTAACATTAACAAAGGTTAATCAATGCTGTAAAATATATATATATTGTTTACTGTTTGTTCATGATACTTAATGCATTAGCTAATGTTAATGAATGGAACCTTATTGTAAAGTGTTACCAAATATTTTATTGATGTTTATAAGACATTGTTTTTGTCACGTTACTTAAAGCATACCTAAGAGATATATATATATATATATATATATATATATATATATATATATATACACACACACACACACACACAGTTGTTCTCAAATGTTTGCATACCCTGGCAGAAATTGTGAAATTTTGGCATTGATTTGAAAATATGAGTGATCATGCATCATGTCTTTTATTTAAGGATAGTGATCATATGAAGCCATTTATTATCACGTAGTTTTTTTGGCTCCTTTTTAAATCATAATGATAACAGAAATCACCCAAATGGCCCTGATCAAAAGTTTACATACCCTTGAATGTTTGGCCTTGTTACAGACACACAGGGTGACACACACAGGTTTAAATGGCAATTAAAGGTTAATTTCCCACACCTGTGGCTTTTTAAATTGCCATTAGTGTCTGTGTATAAATAGTCAATGAGTTTGTTAGCTCTCACATGGATGCACTGAGCAGGCTAGATACTAAGCCATGGGGAGCAGAAAAGAACTGTCAAAAGACCTGCTTAACAAGGTAATGGAACTTTATAAAGATGGAAAAGGATATAAAAAGATATCCAAAGCCATGAAAATGCCAGTCAGTACTGTTCAATCACTTATTAAGAAGTGGAAAATTCAAGGGATCTCTTGATACCAAACCAAGGTCAGGTAGACCAAGAAAGATTTCAGCCACAACTGCCAGAAGAATTGTTCAGGATACAAAGAAAAGCCCACAGGTAACCTCAGGAGAAATACAGGCTGCTCTGGAAAAAGACGGTGTGGTTGTTTCAAGGAGCACAATACGACGATACTTGAACAAAAATTAGCTGCATGGTCGAGTTGCCAGAAAGAAGCCTTTACTGCACCAATGCCACAAAAAGCCCGGTTATAATATGCCCAACAACACCTTGACATGCCTCACAGCTTATGGCACACTGTAATTTGGAGTGACGAGACCAAAATAGAGCATTATGGTCGCAACCATAAGCGCTATGTTTGGAGAGGGGTCAACAAGGCCTATAGTGAAAAGAAAGCCATCCCCACTGTGAAGCATGGTGGTGGTTCACTGATTTTTGGGGTGTGTGAGCTCTACAGGCACGGGGAATCTTGTGAAAATTGATGGCAAGATGAATGCAGCATGTTATCAGAAATTACTGGCAGACAATTTGCATTCTTCTGCACGAAAGCTGCGCATGGGACGCTCTTGGACTATCCAGCATGACAATGACCCTAAGCACAAGGCCAAGTTGACCCTCCAGTGGTTACAGCAGAAAAAGGTGAAGGTTCTGGAGTGGCCTTCACAGTCTCCTGACCTTAATATCATCGAGCCACTGTGTGGGGAGATCTCAAACTTGCGGTTCATGCAAGATGACCAAAGACTTTGAATGACCAGGAGGCATTTTGCCAAGACAAATTCTCCAAAGGGTAGGCAAACGTTTGAGCACAACTGTGTATATATACATACAGTATATACTGTATATGAGGTTATAATTATTTATGAGAAATCATGTATAATAAAGTGTATTACGAGGCACTACAAATGCATTATAATGGATTTATAATGCTTTTACAATGCATTATAATTAGCAACTCAAATAACGCTCCTCACACGGGAGACCTGAAACGCAATTGATTCCAATAATGTTTGATGTTAGCATGTTTCTAAGCCAGTTATTCCATTAACTGACTTTATTTAAGAACAGTAGAAATCAATGGATGGTCTCCACCATAAATGCGTGTGTGTTACTTGAGCAGGAAGGACTGTCTGAGAAGGTGGAGGTTAGTAACTTGGGCATTGCGAAGAAAGCCCCAGTAATAGAGGAGGAGGGACAGCTCATGTTGGAGTACACAGGTGGGTCGGTGTGTGAAGCAGATGGAGAGATGACCACATACGCAACACGCATCCACTTTGTATGCTCCGCAAGGACAGGGGTGAGGGGCAATCTTGATCTTATACATTTTTTTAGTAAAGCAACAATGCTCCAGTAATGAGGGGCAACAGCAATGTGATAAATGCACTTTCAATAAATCAATAACAGTAATCACAACAAAACAATTATTCTGCTAAGTAATATAGTTCTATAGTCTAACTGAAGAGTGTTTGTTGGTTATTACAACTTGCAGCATTTAGTATAAAGTTCAAATTATGTGTGTTAACAGGTGTGTGTATATTTGCTATTTTTGACTATCAAACGTGGCTCATCCAATTGTTTTCTTACAATAAGGCATTATTAACTTACTTGGATGTGATTTAACATATAATGTAGTACTCTTATTTATAACTGCATGATACCACTGTAAAACTGTGGATAAAATAGCATATTAGCTCTTACTTGGTATGTTACAACAGTATGCTACTGCAAAAGCAATAAAGCAATTTCTATGTTTGCATTATTTCTTCAGAGTAAAGGAAATGTTTTCGTAATGAAATGTATAGTCATTTTTGGCTTGTTATCCCTTTTCTTTTACCTATAGCCATCTGGCCCTCGCTTTTTGGGGAAGCATAAATGTATCATCGAATTTGTTTGGGACACAGAAGCAGCCTGTGCCATCTCAACTGTTGTAGACACCAACCAGGTCAAGCTTTAGTTTGGCATTGCATTTTTGTATTTTATGTTTGCTTATGTGACTACTCTGTACATTTATTAACAAGATTTTGTTTCTCATTTTACTTATTTGAATTACCTTTTAACGGACAGACCTGCACAGTGAAACATCCCAGTACCGGCTTCGAATTCAACCTGAAGCCACTGGCCTCTGAAAAGGGATACCGCGTCAGTGCTCATGGAAAAGACTTTGTCGTATGAAACACTTCTTTCAGATCTTTCAAATGCTCTAAATTTCCTTCTCAGTTTCTTTTCACCTCCTTTTCAAATTTTTGTATTGCGTCGTACTGAAACCTAAACATGAAACTGAAAGTCACAAAACCTTCCTGTCTGCTGTAGGTGAATATTTGTGATGCTGTAAAAGACTGTGGAAGTGTTGATGGGAAAGCTATGACCGGCTGTGAGCTGGAAAATGGTAAACCTGTGAGTCAGGTCGGAGTGGAACGCTCTCTCCAGTTCTCAACAGATGGCTCTCTTACTCTAACATACAAAGGAGCAGTGGATATACCGACAGGTGTGTTACGAGGGCAAAGATGCTTGTTAGCAAAATCCATTGAATACCATTTTTGCTTAATTTTTAGAAATAATTTGCGTTCAGATAAAAATACTGCAGTCAATAGCTTAGAAAATTCTGTCATCATATACGCACCCTCATGTCGTTCCAATCCCATATTACTTACCATGGAACGTGGATCTGTACAATAAGGGCATATTGTGACCAGAGGCTTTCAATAAAAACAGTAAAGACCAAAAAAAAAAAAAAAAACACCATTAAAGGGATAGTTAACCCAAAAATGAAAACTCACTCATCATTTACTCACCCTCATGCCATCCCAGATGTTTACGACTTTCTTTCTTCTGCTGAACACAAACAAAAATTTTAGAAAACAGCTCTGTTGGTCCATTTAGTGCAAGTGAATGGTTGCCATAACTTTGAAGCTCCAAAAAGCACATAAAGGCAGCATAAAATTAATCCATAAGACTCCAGTGGTTATATCCATGTCTTCACAAGTGATATGATAGGTGTGGGTGAGAAACAGATCAATATTTAAGTCTCTTTTTACTATAGATTCTCCTATAGTTGGCGATGCACAAGAAGAATAAACAAAAAAAGAAGATTGTGGAAGTGAAATAGAGAATTATAAAAAAAAATAAAAAAAGGACTTAAATATTTATCTGTTTCTCACCTGCACTTATCACTTATGAAGACATAGATTTAACCACTGGAGTCTTATTGGATTACTTTAATGCTGCATTTATGTGCTTTTTTGAGTTTCTGCCACCATTCATCTTTGTTTGTGTTCAGCAGAAGAAAGTAAGTCATACACTTCATAACTGGGTAAATGTCAATGAGAATGAATGATGAGAAAATAGTCATTTTTGTGCGATCTATCCGTAGTCCATACAACTCTCGTGCTAAATTTAAGTTATTAACTAAAAATCTTGTCCTCTGAAGTAGCTCTCAATTTTAATTAGTTTATGCTTAGACATCAAAGCTGGCATGACACGCCTTGATGCGCCATGCATATTTGCATGTACAGTTTGGGTCTGTTTGTCAAACAAAAACTTTTTTGTCCTTTTTGGAGCTTGACAGCCCCTGGTCACAATATGCTTTTCTTGTATGGTAAAGAGCAGTTTGGAGATTCTTAAAAATATCTTATTTTGTGTTCCACGGAAGAAAGACAGTCATACAGGTTTGGAACATCATGGGGGAGAGTAAAAGAGGACAGAATTGTCATTTTTATGTGAACTATCCTTTTATAATGGTTATGGTACATCACTTTAAAACAGTTTCCTCTGCTCTAGGCACTGAAAACACCTTCATCATTAATTTTGTGTGTGATCAAAATGCCGTCACACCCTCCCTGAAGTTTAGTCAAGAAGAACTGGGCACGAGTACCCATGTAACCCACAGCGTGTTCTTTGAGCTGTCCACCGCACTAGCCTGTGAGCCCGCCCCTGTGGATTGCCAAGTCTCTGGTAAGCTCTCCCACACAGCAAGGATCCTTTTCACAGACTGTGATGACATATTTTCACCGTAATTTAGCAAAGTATATCTAGCTAAATTAAACCTAACATTTGTATTTTACATTAAGCATAATTTACATTATATTTTTTGTAACAATACCCATTTATTTATTTAATTGTTTTTCGATTAAAAAAGTGCATAAATAAAAATATTTGCTGTGGTCTCCCATTCATGGCTATAGTTTATTTCTACATCCCAAACCTAGAAATGTGAAAAGAGTACATTCATGCAAAAAACAAAAAACAAAAAAACTGCTCTTTTGAAGGCTGCAAAATGGTTGATACCTAATGACTTGTCTTGTATTTCCAGATTTACAAGGTAGAGAGTATGACTTGGGTGACCTCAGCCTGGACGGTAAATACTACGTTCCTCTGGACACCTCGGATCAGGCCCAGTCTCAGAAGTTTTACATCAACGTGTGCAAACCGCTGCCTCACGTCCAGGGCTGCCCTGGTTAGTGACTACGGACATGTTTTTTATTTTGTTTGTTTTGATGGTCTTGACAAAGTAACAGTAGCTATATTTCCATCCAAGTTGCAAATCCGATTTATGCGAAAAACAATAATATCACAAAAACAATGTGCGAGTAAATCCGTGTTTCCATCCCATGTGTTCAAAAGAACAAAATCGTCACTTCTGGATAAACTTTAGCCACTGTGAATCTTGTATTAATAATAAACTCATGGTTTAGAGCACACTGATAAAACACTGTAAAGAACTTTGTCTCATGTCTGGCAGAGACAGCACGTCACACAGTTCTGGGAGCACAATGTGTGTGCGTTCATCCACCCTTATGAGTTTACTGTGTGGATCTAAAAGATATTTTTCAAAAGTAGGGCTGAAACGATTAATAAACTTTATCGACAACGTAGACAATAAAAAAAATGCAACAAAAATGTTCGTTTGTCGAATAGTCATTTGATCTCATTTAACATAACATGAGATCACATTAAACTCTGATGACGCACGAGAGCAGAACTGCAGTTCATGCCTGACTGAGGAGAGAAAAAATTACACATCTCACAGTCCAGATGCACTCTAAACTTTCCAGAGAGCTTCAGGTGATGTAGAATGCAAAGTATGAAGGAATTATAATGCAAAAATACCAAATAAGTAAATACAGAAGCACTCTCGTTGTGGAATAAGCGGAGCCGGAGCTCTTTAAAGGAAACACCCCATCATTACATCTTAAATGCAGTTATATTTAATGCATTATAGCTTTATTAAAGTTCAAATAATATGGAAGCAGATCATGTAAATAACTACAAACTCCGAAACTGACATATCTCTGTGTAGTCAGCGCTTCTATGAGTTGCACGAATGTCCCGATCTAAGGGGCAGAGATTGAAACTGCACCCGGCTGATGCACACTCTGTTGTGGGGACACGCGTCCCTCGAGCGCGCACGCTTAATGCAGCTAGATTATAACGTGATGGCGACTTATTGAATCATAATATGTCACTGTGCATTTCTTTTCGTGAAGAAAACTGGCAATACGCAGCTTTTTTTAGAGTCTTCGTCCCATTATACACTGCAACAAAATAAGTTTTTGATTTGTTTTTGTTTTCCAATATAAATATATAAAACTCCTTTAAAACAGCTTACATTTTCTTTAGCAGCTATACTGCAGAAGAAAAAATTGTTATCTGAGAATGTTGAATATAATATTAAAAATACAAATATTTTAAAACATCTAAAAATCCTTTAAAAAAAAAAGATGCATTCACCTGAGAAGCAGCATATAAGATATTTAGACTTGCTTTTAGAGAATAGATCTTGAATATATACAAAATATTTTGTCTTTTGCAGAAGTATAACCAAGTGAAAAAATGCACTTATATACAAAATACACTTATATTTAAGATATATTCTCTTAAAGCAAGTCTAAATATCTTATATATTACTTCTCAAGTAAATGTATCTTGTTTTAAGGAATTTTAGACAATTTTAAATGGAAAACAAGACAAAAACACTTGATAACAAGAGGATTTTTTGCAGTGAATTTCTTTGCTGAATTAAACTTAATAAAAAGTATTTTTTTTCCCTTTAATTCAGTGAATGTCATTTAGAGGTATTTTTAAAAGATGATTTTGTCCTCTTTATTGTTAGTAAGCACGTTTAATACAAGCTTTTATGTCGGGGCACAAGCTGAATAATCGGTTAAGAGCTAATGATTAATCGTCGCAATAATCCCCGAATAGTCGAATAATCATTCTAATAATCGTTAGATTTATCAATTATCAAAATAATTGTTAGTTGCAGCCCTATTCAAAAGTGCTCTTCTGCACAGTTCAAGTTTGTACTCGACTTATTTGCTTAGCAAACTCTTTGCAGGCTTTGGATTTTCTAGACACTGTTATTTCAGGGTGATCAGAGCAACATTTCAGATGCAATTATTGGTCTGCTGGTTAGTCCAGTTATGAACGAGTTAATCTGTCACATTACTTTTTTGATGCGCATCTTGTATTCCTACTAAATTCAATGGTTTATTCTGTAAATGTGTTTCTATCATAGTTTATGCACATTTTTTCATATCGAATAAAACATTTATCCACCTCAATTGAGCGGATACATTTTTTATGCACATTTTAGAGATTTTATTCGCATCTTGGTGTTTCTATCCAGCAATTTTTATGCGATGTCCCAAAATGCCCATAAAAAACGTTGATGGAAACATAGCCAATGTTTGGTTTGAGTACCAAGCACTTTACAAAGTATTCTTTATCTGTCCCGGGTCAAAAATGACCCTAAGACAATAGGAAGGTTAAGCTGCTTTGGATAGAAGTGTCTGCTGAATGACTACTCACTATTAGATTTGTGTTGTCGACAGCTGGTGCCATAGGAGCATGTGGCCAGATCAGTGGCAGAGGGCTGAACCTGGGATACGTGCAGTCTAGTCTGCAGACCGCGGCGGATGGCTCAATCAGTATTGTATATCTGAATGGGGACAAGTGTGGCACAGGGCATTACTCCACCCGAATCATCTTCCAGTGTGACGACAGTCCTGTAAGCAAGTGTACAGTGTCTCTCTTAAAGGAATAGTCTGCACAAAAAAGGAAATTTCTGTCATTTCTTCAATTACAAACTGATTTCAAACCCATATCACTTCCTTTCTTTATTTCTTTCCATGGAAAATAAAGTAGATATTTTGCAGATTTTTGTTTTTAGTAATCTTCAGCCAGTTTTTTTCTATACAGTGAAAGCATACAGCAACCAGTGGCTGTCAAGCTCCAAAGAGTACCACCAGAAAAGTAGTCCATACAACCCATGCAACATATTACAAGTTTTCTTAAGATATTCAGTTGCGAATGGCAACTTATATATTGGTGTGTTCCCCACACAAAGCTATTGTATGTCTCCAAAAGGCGTTGAATAAAGAGCATGGGTCGTAAGGACAACTTTTATGGTAATTTATGTGGTACTTTTAGGAGCTTGACAGTTTGTGGTCACTGTATGCTTTCATTGTGTGTAAAGAAGCCGCATGGACCGCTAAACTTCTCCCGATGTGTTTCACTGAAGAAAGAAAGTGATACTGGTTTGGAACAGCAGAGGTTTAAATAAATGATGATGTTTTGAGTAAACTAGCCTTTTAAATGCAAATTCATGTGCAATGGAGGTGCATCATATTGCATCACTTTTTAAAACTCTTTTTTTCTTTCCTTTGTTAAAAGGGTGCACCCATGTTTGATCGCAAAGACGGCTGTGAATACGTTTTCATCTGGAGAACCTCAGAAGCCTGTCCAATCAAAAGAGTGCAGGGTAGGACTAACAGTCAATCAGATCACAGGACCATGGAACAAGACTTCCTCTTTGTCTCTTATTCAGTATAACTCCTGTCCCTCACAGGTGAAAATTGTAAAGTCAAGGATCCCAAGAGTGGCTATGAGTATAATCTTTCCCCATTGTCTGGAAAGGACTATGAAGTGAAGGGTTTGCATTATGAGTATCACTTTGCAGTGTGCGGACCAATTACAACTTCAGTCTGCCCTCACGGTCCCAGCAAACTGGTTTCCTCCTGTCAGGTAGAGGACCAAAGTCACAGGATTGCAGGTGAGTTTAATTATTTTGTAGAGTATTAAAGATGAATTAAATTGAATGCCCAGACACATTATATAAATCGTCTCATTAGTAGTAGTTTTGCACACTAGATCTTTGACTACATGGAATAAGGGCTGGTGCACATTGCAGCTTATTCTGGCAAAGAACCAGATACATAGACCGGAAGAGGCAGTGGCTATCTGTGACTGAATTTTCCAGAGAGGCAAATATATAAATTAGGGCTGCAACAACTAATCGATAAATTCGATAATTATTGATAATGGAAATCATCGACAATGATTTTTATTATCGTTTAGTTGGATATTTGCGGTAAGCACGGAGAAGCCCCGTCAGTGATGTCACTTCACAGCCAAGTGAAAAATATGTTGCTTTATGAAACTCATTTGAAAAAAAACGGAGACGAGTTGAAGCGGAAAAAAACATGACCCAAGTTGTCCAGCGCACAAGAGCACTTTATAAACACTTCAAAGAAGATGATAATAAGCATACAGTTTAATGTGGAGCGGTTGCTGTGTCAGGTGCATTGACAGAGTGTTTGTGCTGTTTGATGCGCAAGAGTTGTTTCTCTCCAGCTCATCACTTACATTTTACTGCTGTTTTCTATGTTTTATCATGTAAACATGTTATGAATTCAAAATCAGCTGCGTATTCCGCAAAACTGTTTGTTCTTACCACAAACGAGTCTCCGTTAAACTCTGAGCAATCGAGCACGCGCATCCGCATCAATCAAACTGATCGCAATGGAGAAAGGGAGCGCAATCATTTTTATTAAACTGTCCAGCATCATACCACGATTGTAATCAATTGTGCAGCTTTCACGGATATCAGACTTGGGTCTCAGCAGTCAAGGTGTGCCTCTTTTTAAAGTGTTTTCTCCTGCTTATGTAAGCACATGTAATACAGTGAGCACTGGGATGAGTCTTTTCAGTGTGAGAGTGAATTTGCACAGGGTTTACAGATAATTGTACTATATTAAACTGTGTATAATTCTGAATATAATGTATAATTAAAGCTGCAAGCAGCGATGAACGGGCCCTCGCACCCTGGTGCATGTTGGGGCTGCTGTGCAAGGAGAATGTCACTCCAATTCTTTTTAGCATTTTTTAGCACTTAAATGTTGTTAAGAGTGTATCATAGTGTAAAACATGTCATTTCCTGTTGCCAGTAGGTGGCGCTATGACTATAAATGAATATTGGCATATAGAAGTGTTCAGGCCGGGACTCTTATAAAATATGTAAAGTTTGGAGCAGATTGGACATTTTATGTTTGAGTTACAACAACTTCCTGTTTCATGGCGAAACATCGAACTTTGTCAGGCCGCCACGGACACGCTCTTCAAAGAAAACTCAAAAGCTTCGCAATTTAGCTTCGCCAAGGTAGATTAGACAGACCGAATATGATGTTGATCTGATTTAATCTCTAGGAGGAGTTTGTTAAAGTACGAGGCCTGGAAATGGCAAAAACTGAGCAAAAATTGAAGAGAAAAATCACAATGGCTGACTTCCTGTTGGGTTTAGGATATGGTTCTAAGAGACTTTTTTGTACATGTTGATATGTTACATATGCCTGCCGATGTTCTTATGTGTAGGTGAAACGTGGCATGAGGGCTGCTTCGTTGAAATTTTGTAGGTGGCACTATCGAGCCATTTTGCCACAATTAATTCTAAAACCAGTATCAGATGTAAATTTTCCCCACTTTTGAGATGTGTGCAGAGTTTCATGAGTTTTCGAGCATGTTTAGGCCTAAAAAATGTGACTCGTTTCATACCGAACTTTGTCAGGCTGCCACGGGCACGCCCTTCAACGAAAACTCAAAAGCTTCGCAATTTAACATCACCAAGGCATTTAGATTAAGACTGACTAAATATAATGTTGATCTGATTAAATCTCTGGGAGGAGTTTGTTAAAGTACAAGACCTGGAATTGGCTGTTGCCAGTAGGTGGCGCTATGACTATAACTGAATATTGGCACGTAGATGTATTCAGGCCGGGACTATTATCAAACATGTGAAGTTTGGGGCAGATTGGACATTGTATGTATGAGTTACAACAACTTCACTGTTTCATGGCGAAACATCGAAATTTGTCAGACCGTCACGGCCACGCCGTGCAGTGAAAACTCAAAAGCTTCTCAATTTAGCATCGCCAAGGCCTTTAGACTAAAATAACCAAATATGAAGTAGATCTAATGAAATCTCTAGGAGTTCATTAAAGTACAAGGCCTGGAAATGACAAAAACTGAGCAAAAATTGAAGAGAAAATCAAAATGGCTGACTTCCTGTTGAGTTTAGGGCATGTCTCCAAGAGACATTTTTGTAGGTATTGGCATGTTACACATGTGTACCGATTTGCGTACGTGTAGGTTGAAAGTTTTTAGGTGGCGCTATCGAGCCATTTTGCCACACCATCGGTGCTCGGGCTCTAATAATGCTAAGGGTCCTGATATTTGAAAGTCTTCCCGATAACGCCACATGTAATGTCTGATTTCACTAGTAAATGTATACTATTGCAAACATTATTATAATGGATAAACATACACAATTAAAACTATAATATTAAAATACTTAAATGTATGTAATCAGTGACAGTGTACAAGCATATGTGTCTAACATAATTATGTATTTTTCAGTTGGGCAGAATTATTAATATTTCTATTCTCCTGTCACTGTTGCCTTCTGCTGGGCTGATTTTCTTTTTTCTTTTTTGTCTCACTCCATGCCCTATGGATAATTTTACTCTTTAACCATGAGCATTTTTTTGTTAAGTTTTACAAGTAAAAGTTTCGCATATGTCCTTTAAGTATTAATAATAATAATAATAATACATTCAAACTTAACCTTTTGATGATTCAGGCTTTGTTCAAAGTTTTGTGAGAGTATAGAATCGTGAATTCAGTAATATAAATCAAACCAAATCCTTACGCCCTTTATCATTTGTTTTTTGAAAAATTATATTTTAATAAAATACAGGAAATAAAATTCCATTTTATCCGATTAATCGATTAATCATAGAAATAATCGAAGATTAATCGATTATTAAAATAATCGTTTGTTGCAGCCCTAATATAAATCAGTATTGTAAGATAAAACCAGTAAAAGATTGCAGTTGGTTTTATTACATGTTTTTTTGCTGGTAATTATGCTCCCGTTCCCAAAAGATCTCTCTCTAATTTATTTAAATAGTCTTGATAACTGTTGTTGTGTTATAATCTTTCCGATCACCAGCTCAACACTTGTCAATACAACAAACCAAAGGAACAAATGACACAGCGCCAGTTACAGACTACGATCAATTTAGAAATGATTGGAGGGCCCCATTCTATGTAGTAACATCTACTCACCTTATACAGTATGTGTAGATTAACTCCATCCTCCACTGCTTCATTGCTTCAGATTTAAATATGATCCTGTCATTCAGTCCTTCACATGTTTTTAGATCTTCCAATAATTTTTATTCCATTGATATTTTGGCATATTTTGAAAGTTTCTCTTCACCTGTCGCATTAACCACAAGTAGTCTTGATTAAGCAGAAACGTGAGACTGAAAGCTAGAAACGGTTACTTCTGATAATGATTGGTTAAGAATGCAGAATTTCACTTTGCCTCTGTTTGGCCTTTTTTGGATGCTGTTTGAACTGAACCAGATGACGTTGCGTCATTTGAATATCCATTTTGATTTGTCAGTTGACTAATGACAGGAGGCTTTATGCCGTCAGCCTGCTCTGACATTCATACCGATTCAAACAGTAATTTAAACTCACCTGGCTACCATGCATGAAAGAAAAATTAAAAAATACATAGTAGGTAAATTGATTAAAACAGCTGTTAATTTTTTCAATTTTGTTGTTGCGTTATTTTTTTATACATATTTGTGGAGGCTCAGCTTCTTCTGACGAGCCGCCACTGGGAAGAGACCATCTGACTTGCATGTAAAGCAACCAAACACAATTCATTCTGTTTTATATGAGCCATTTAGAGGTGGTTTTATCTGAAAAAGATTATACCACAATAATAGACCACCATGAAAATAATATTTAAGTTAATGGCACTGCGAACAGTCATAAAGCAAATGCTACAGCAGGGTTCCCGCGGATCCTTAAAATGCCTTGAATTCGGTTTTCCAAAATTTAAGGTCATAAAAAGACTTAATTTTTATTTAAAGAGGTCTGATATGACCTGATGTGATTATCAATCTTCAAAAGAATACGATTTAATTAAATAAGTGCATGCGCTGCGTCCTTCAGAGTGAAAACATGGCACTGTTGTATTTTCTCCAAGCACGCGGGGGCTTGTGAGTGTTTTCAGCTGTTGCAGAGCATTTCACAATCATTAGGTCATGTTGGAAATTTATGGCAAGCGATCACTAATGATCATCTGTTAATGATGATGGTATAGAGTTGATGAAATATGACAATGTTTACTTTTAATTGTTTATATTGCAATATGCTGTAGATCATTGTAGGATGATTAATTTTTGTTGTAAGCAATATTATGCCACAAATGCTGTCGATTGAGCTTAACTTAAACATCTTGAACCCGGAATGTACCTTAACTTTTTATGTGTTAAAATACTTTCTTCTGTCTCCGCTTAATATGCAGAGACTATATATAATATAAGTAAGCCATTCATTGGTTAATTTTCTCAAAAACTGTAAACACCGCATCTATGTAGCGTTATAAAAATTCCTGTTTTTGTTTAGAACGACCTGCTTAGACCCAACCCAACAACATTACTTAACCAATGATGTGAGTTGGGGGCAGGACTATCTGACTGTTTGAACAACAGCAGATAAGGGGCGTATTCAAAAAGCGTTTTTAAAAACATTATTTACTTTTGCAATTCTGTTCGGTGGCGCCAAAATCACATACATCAGCAACAATCCTGACAAACTTGAGCAAATACTGTGATTATTTCTTCCTTAAAATGCTTGTATCAACCTGGTACCTTGTAATCATGACTTTGTTTCCAGGCAGACAAAAAAAAAAAAAAAAAAACCTGACGTGCCATTACAACCGAAAGTTGCATAAAGTCAGCCAATCGATTAGAGCTTGCTAGATTAAGAAAGTGTTTTCCAGTTTTGTGTGTGCAATATGTATCAGAGGCTAAGACTAGCCAACAGTGGTGATGTTTTAAGTTTATATCTTTCCTATGATCCATTGCAGGGATAGCCAATCAAAACCTCACGTTTGATGACGGGATTATCATGATCAACTACACACACGGAGAAACCTGTCACAAGATCTATGAGCGATCCACGGCCATTCTCTTCTCCTGTGACCACAGCAAGAATCCTGTGAGTTCATTTCTGCCTATGAATGAGAAACTAGAATAGGTTAATTAGTTTCCTGGATTCATTTATCTCATATATTGTTCATCAGGGTAAGCCAGAATTTATTCAGGAGACCGCCGACTGCACGTATCTGTTTGAATGGCACACAGTTTTGGCTTGCCCTTCGTTCAAAACCACAACCTGTTCCTACAAGTGAGCACAAACCCTTCCGCTGATTAGTTCACTCATACACACAATACATGCTTTTCTACATCTTGAGTGTATCTAAATTTTATTATTGAAATCCTTCTTTTCTGGCAGTGACGGAAATGGCCACTCCTATGATCTTTCCTCATTAGCCTTGCACAAATCGAATTGGATGGTCGTGCCAGAAACAGCCAATCAGAACCAGCGGTACTACATTAATGTCTGCAAGTCTCTGGTGCCTCAAACCGGTGGGTGGTAGCTTTGAAATTGTATGATAGTTGAATGGCGGTATGTGTTCTTCTCTTGCGTATCTACACAAATACATAGCACATTTTATTCATGAAAAATGAACAGAATAAAGTCAAATCTATGCGATAGTTGCCGATAGGTTTTTTTTTTTTTTTTTTTTTTTTTTCATTTCAAGGCTTTTTGCACCAAAGTTTTCATTATCATTGCTGCATTGCAGTTTTGTTGGTGGCAATATTGTAGCTGGTGTTCAATTTGTCTCAGGTTTGTGGAGCTGCCCATCCAGCGCTGCTGCTTGTTTGAAGGATGGAGATGAGTATGTGAGTCTGGGGGAGGCAGAGACCGGTCCAAAGTGGGATAAAAACATCCTGATCCTGAAGTACACAAATGGACAGGCCTGTCTTGATGGCAAGAGAAACAGAAGTACCATCATCCGCTTCAGCTGCGACCCTGATAAAGTGGTGTGTGATCATCTATATGTTTCTTTACGCTCTACACTTGTGAACAAAAATCTCACTGAAAACCACGACCAGCGCATATAGAGCCAAACCAGCAACCGCGATACACTAGAAAACTATTGACTTGTATGAAATGAATGAAAGCCCCCAAAGGGGATATGGAGTCTGCAAACAGTTTGAGGTTATTAACCTCCTGAGACCCAAGCGTAACTGCTATGTGCATTTTCCATTTCCCTTTTTGTTTTGTAATTAGTAGCACCTAATAGACATGCAAAAAAAAAAAAAAAACATTTTATTTTTTTTCTAGACCAAATAGTTTTTCTAAAAATTGATGGCAACAAATGTGGACAGTAGGACTAAGTTGTGAAATTTTAAGTATACCAAGCTATAGAAAGTCATGAGTGTTGGTTTTTCATGTTTTTGAGACGTTACATCAGAAATTAGCATAAATAGTTATAATTAAAAGTAATAGCCAGCATCATCCAATCACTGCCAACCATGTTAAAATAAAATAGTACATTATAAATTCTGAATCTATGTACTGATTAGCATTGTCCCTTGTCTGCCAAACATGTTGAGTGGTCCAAACATCATCTGCAGCCTGAAACTGAACTTTTGTTCAGATGTTAAGTGTGAATGCACTTGGCTGCATAGGAAAGCTAAAGGATGCTCCCTTGCACTCTGACTCCCTGTTTAGTGAATTACTTAACCTCCAGAGTGCTGTCTGTTTGCACTGGTCTCAGAACATTTCAAATTGCACCTTATTTTCATCCTAACTCCATATAAAGCCTCTGAAAGCAACATTTTTCCACTTTTGGGTGATCTCATTGATTCTCAGTGTGAAAATACACAGTAAATACAGGATTTCTAAGGGGAAAATAGCCCTATATTCCACATCAGTGGTCATTGTGTTTAACAGCATGGCATTTCGAGTTAAATCTCTCAAATTTTAAAAATGACATATTGGATGAAACTAGAGACTCTAATCTTTTGACTCAAACAGGTTTCAATGTAAAAACGTAATTGTTTCATACCAGATGTAGTTTTGTTGGCTTTTCTCAAATGTGAAGTGTGAAATATGATCTCTGTAAGATAACAAAGCTGCCCACGTCTTCTCATGAATTATTGAAATTTTTCTGGATTTTTTGCAGTTAGTCTACTGTATGTGTGTATGGTGACACATAAGACCCCTTTATGATCCTTTTTCCTTGTGTGAACTTCCCCTCACAAATCTGCTTTCATACACATAAGCACTCAAACATGTTTTGATGTGTACAGTGGGAATAATGCCACCGTCTCTCTGTCTGTAGGACTCTGAGCCCACTCTTATCACGGCGATAGAGAACTGTGTCTATAGCTTTGTGTGGTTCACTTCTGCAGCCTGTCCCCTCAACAGCACTGAACACGGCGACTGCAAAGTTACAAATCCAGCTACAGGTGAGTCACTCGCCCTTAATACACAATAACACACATGACCAGTCAAACCATGAACAACTGAGTCATCTTAGACACTTCCTGTCTGCTCTGGTAGGCACACAACCAGTCGAAAGTTAAAGAGCTTTAAAAAACTTTTGATCTAAAGGCTTTTGCTTAAATGCTTGCAATTTGTTTTGTAGACAAAATCTAAAATTACCAGAATTTGCAGAGCTGCAATCTAGTGAAAGAGTGGCTAGCATTGCAGAATCTAAAATCTAAGAGGGTTTTGATTTGTTTCACATTTTTTGGTCACTACATGATTGTCATACTTTCATTTTTGTTATTGTATACTTCTAATGGCTTTACTCATATAGACTTCATAATAAAGACTATTACTTCTTAAAGAATGAGCATCTGTGTCCAAACTTTTGATTGGTAAAGGTTAATTAATTGTAATTACATTAATTTAACACATGTAAAGGTTTGATATCACACAGTTGCTTAAAGTTACAAGCACATAGTAATTCCTGAATAACAGCCAAGCATTACACATACATTGTGTCCAATGAAAGTAATGGCATTTTTGGAGTTTTTTTAATTGATCTGAGATGCCCTGTTCATCCCACAGGTCATCTTTTTGATCTGAACGTCCTCAGTCGGGCTGGAGGATATATGGCCTATGATCCAGTGGACCATAGAAAGATGTTCAGACTGAATGTGTGTGGAGAAATAGCCAACGCTGGATGTGTCCCAGGAACAGGTGAAACAGAAATAAATCAACCTTTTCAGTGTATCATTTTTTGAAAGTTTGATTATGCAACCTCAGACTCATGCTGTTTCAAACCCGTATGACGGTCATTCTTTTGTGGAACACAAAACGAAGTGTAAGTCACAATGTTAGCCTCAGTCACTATACACTGTATTTATTTTATAGAAAAAAGATGCATTGATAGTGAATGGTGACTGAGGCTGACAGTTCATAACATTCTGCCTAACATCCTTTTGTGTTCCATGGAAGTCATACAGGTTTGTGAGAACATGAGGTGCGTAAATGATCTGAGTGAACTATCCCTTTAATCTTGCAAGCCAAAGGGACCCTTGTTAAAGCATTAGTTCACCCAGAAATTTAAATTCTCTCATCATTTACTCACCCTCATGCCATCCCAGATGTGTAAGACTTTCTTCTGCTGAACACAATCAAAGATTTTTAGAAGATCACAGCTCTGTAGGTCCATACAATGCAAGTGAATGGGTGCCAAAATTTTGAAGCTCCAAAATCCACACAAGGGCAAAATTAAAGTATTCCAGATGACGCCAGATGGTGGTTAAATCCATATTTTTTGAAGCTATTTGATAGGTGTGGGTGAGAAACAGATCAATATTTAAGTCCTTTTTTTAACTATAAATTCTCCTCCCTGCTCAGTCAATTTCCACTTTCACTTTCTCATTTTCCTCCTCCTGTTTTTGGTGATTCACATCCTTCGTGCAGATCGCCTCCTAGTGGGCAGGGAGGAGAATTTATGACAAAATATTATTTAAATCTTGATCTTTTTCTCACTTACACCTATCATATCATGTCTGAACACATGTATTTTACCACTGGAGTAATATGGATTACTTTTATGCTCCATTTATGTGGATTTTGGAGCTTTAAAATTTTGGCACCCATTCACTTGTATGTGTACCTACAGAGCTGAAATATTTATCTAAATATCTTAATTTGTGTTCTGCAGAAGAAAGTCATACACATCTGGGATGGCATGTGGGTGACTAAATGATAAAAGAATTGTCTTTTTTGGGTGAACTATCCCTTTATACCAAGTTTTATTTTTGCTGCAGGAGTGTGCATCAAGAACGCTCAGACGGCCATCAGTGGTGGAACAGCTACAAGAAAGCTGGTCTATAAGGACCAGGTGGTGGAGCTCACCTATGAGGGCGGAGACGCATGTGCCGCAAACCCCTCCCTCAAACACAAGAGCATTTTCAGCTTTGTCTGCAAGTCTGAGGGAGGAGGTACAGATGAACCAGTGTTGGTGTACTCTGATGAAACCAAATGCACTCATTTCTTCTCCTGGCACACCCCTTTGGTCTGCGAAAAACTGGTCATTGTGGGAAATTGAGCCTTTATAGCTTTCAAAAGGCTTTTTTTTTAATGTTTACATAAAGATAGGCCTGTCGCAATTATTAAATGATCAATTGCGATTAATGTGCACTTCAAAATCCAATCATAAACCAGAGAAGCTCCTATCCGGAAGAGCACGTGAAGTGCTTCTTAAGTGCTCTGATGTGCGTGGTCAGCAGAGACTCGCTCCAGACTCCCGCAAAAATATAAACAAACAAATATAAACTTTGAGAGTGAACGCAAAGCACTCTGGTTTCACTTTAATTTAATGATCGTGTAATGGCAAATGTTTGTGGTCATATCGGGTTCGTACACACTGTTTTAATGACATGCAGTGACACACAGAAGGAGCCACACGCTTACTCTTTTTCTGTGGAGTGATAAAGTGATGATACAAACTCTCAAAGGTTTTGCTATAAGAAAAAGGGGCTCATGGGTTTAATTAAGAGCATTAAATTAACATGTGAAAATGAAGAAATTAGGACAGAAATATTTTACTATTGCATTCAATAACAAAAATATATTAACATTTATATTTTATTAAAAAAAAAAAATAATAAAATAAAAAAAAAAAATATATATATATATATAAAATTAGTTCCAAAACCAGCAGTGTAAATGTAAAATTGACCATAACTAAAGATGAGCAAAAAGAGACATATTTTAAGTATTTATAAATATTTTGATATTAAAAATCATATATCTCTATTTTATTATTTGATTTATATATTTGAAGTTAAATATGTAAAAATGACCTCTGAAGGTGTATGAAGTACACATGCACCTTAAGAAATATGATAATTAATATGGCAATTAATCGTCAAAGCCCTAAAACAGACAATCATCAAAATCGCAATTATTTGTTTGAAAATTAATCGTCAGCCAAATTTCATAATTGTGACAGCCCTACATAAGGACATTAAATAATTTCAGCATTTACAGGTGCTTGTTTGCTTTCAGAAAAAATCCCCAAAGGTACACCAACTTTACCTTATTTATACCTTAAATTCTTGTTGTTGTTGTCCACATCTGAAAGGTCAGAAATGAGTTTACAAGCAGAAATTGGTCAGAAAAGTTTTGAAAACTGCTAGTAATATCGAAAACTATGTTGTAATGAAATGTTTGTGATTCGGCACAATGGATGCTTGTTTCAGAGAACTGTTGAGATGAACTACATAAATAAAATTACTAGGGCTCGGTATCCATACAGATTTCCCAATTCGACTTGATTTCGATTCACAAGCTTTCGATTCCGATTAATTTGGTTATATTTCAGTTGTAATGTCCATTTTGTTTACAGATAAAACCAATTTGACGATTCTCAGTACCAATTTTGATACCAAAAAGAAAATGCTAATTTGAGTAAACATCAAGTTAAGTCATTATTCAAGACAGATAAACTGGCCTTCCTAAAGTAACAAACAAAGAAACAAACAATAGAACAAGCAATAGAACAAAGATGCTAATTCAAATGAAGAAAAAAAAGTGCTTTGTTTTAACAGCAATATCAAGTATTCAAGTAAACTTTCAGAAATTGACCAAAGTAATGAGATGAAACCTAAAATTACTTACATTTATGTTATTTACTATATGATTATAATATGTTTAAGGGATAGTTCATCCAAAAATCAAAATTCACCCATAATTTAGATGACTCATAGGGTGACTCATATTATCCCAGATTCCATGACTTACTTTTTCTTTCACAGAAAACCACAAACAACATTTTTTTGAAGAATTTCTCAGCTCTCTAGGTCCATACAATGCAAGTGAATGGTTGCCAGAACTCTAAAGGTCCAAAAAGTAAAAAGGTAGCATAAAAGTAATCCATACGACTCCAGTACTGAAATGAGGAAATAAAAAGTCATCTGGAAGATTCTCGTTATTTGTGTAGTTCCTTTCTCTACTGTCATTTCCTTTTGACCTGTTAACGATATCAATCAGTGATTGTCGAGCGATCGACCTTTTGATCGTGATCGACATAATGAGCACCCATGGCATAGATTGATCCTCTGATTTCTAAGAATCAGTATTGGGATTGATCGAATGAAGATCATGCATTTTTTTTCTTACCCAGCAAGAGGAAGAAGCTCAAGAATCTAATAAGGTAAACTGTTAAAATTGGCCATTATTATGGCAGTAACAGGATGGAGGACTTCTCAAAGGCAAGGATGGCAAAACTCCTAAATGCCACTTCAATTTATGAGTTTTATCACTGAGGAGCCACGTAAAAGTTGTTTTACAAACTTTAAAATTTAGAAAGAATTACCATCTGAAAGGGGCAAAGTCTTTCAACAATCTGAAACTCACAACTAATTCACTCTCTCTTCTTTGCAGGTTAAGTGCTCTGTTTGGAATGGCACCAAACAGATTGACCTGGGTCCTCTGATCCATCTCACCGGTTACTATACAGCTATAGATGAGGATGTGGACAAGGAAAAGTCTCCTGACTTCTATATCAACATCTGCCAACCCCTTAACCCCATCCCAGGGGTCAACTGCCCTCCAGGTGCCGCCGTGTGCATGGAACCCGTTGATGGGGACCCGATTGTAAGTAGACAACAGATCACCGTAAACACCTGCATAGAAAATTTACAGTATATTGAACATTGAATAGCAACATTGAAAAGTAAACATTTCTGACAATTATTGCACAAAATAATTATTATTTCCAGACAGGTTTCCCTTCCCTGTCAACCTACGCATTACTTATTCACTCATTTACTCACTCTTGTCATTCCAAACCCTTATGACTTTTTTCTTCCATTGAACACAAAAGAAATGTCAGAGCTGATGACAGAATGCTGGTCAGAGATGCTTTCGAGCTCCACAATTGACAAAAACGGCACCATAGTAAATGATGACAGAATATTCATTTTTGGGTGAGCATGTCTTTTTAGGAAGTGGATTGATCAGCAGTGAGAAGCCAGAAGGTCTATAGTGACATGTCCAAACTTCACTAGAGTATACACTGATGGGTCAAAACAGTATGACCACTCAGAGGTGAAGTGAATAACGTTGATTGCACCCTGCTGCGTATGGGGCTGCGTAGCCGCAGACCGGTCAGAGTGATGACACCTTGATGACCCCTGTCCTCCGTCAAAAGCAACTACAGTGGGCGCGTGAGCGTCAGAACTGGACCTTGGAGCAGTGGAAGAAGGTTGCCTGGTTCGATGAGTCCCGTTTGCTTTTACATCATGTGGACATGTGTATGTGTGCGGCATTTACCTGGGGAAGTGATGGCATCAGGATGCATTGTGGGAAGACGACAAGCCGGTGGAGGGAGTGTGATGCTCTGGGCAATGTTCTGCTGGGAAATCTTGCGTCCGTTTTTTCATGTGGACGTCAATTTGACACGTGCCACCTACTTAAACATCGTGGCAGGCCAGGTACACCCTTTCATCCTTCTTTCAGCAGGATAATGCACCCTGCCACAATGCATACGTTGTTCGGGAGTGGTTTGAGGAGCATGATGAAGAGTTCAAGGTGTTGCCCTGGACTCCAAATTCCCCAGTTTTCAGTCCGATTGAACATCTGTGGGATGTGCTGGACCAGCAAGTCCGATCCACTGCAGCTCCTCCTTGGATCTTACAGGACTTGAAGGATCTGCTGCTAATGTCTTGGTGCCAGATACCACAGGACAACTTCAGGGGTCTTGTAGAGTCTGTGCCTCAGCGGGTCGGCGCTGTTTTGGCGGCACCCGGAGGACCAACTGCATATTAGGCATGTGGTCACATTGTTTTGGCTCATCAGTGTAATTTCTGTTGTGGCTTGTTTTGTTTTTGCTGCTGTGCAGGACATCGGACGTATCACCTCACCTCCGCGGTATAACTTGGACACTAAAGAGGTGGAGATCACCTTCGACAGCACAACTGTCTGCCCCTCCAATTACACTTCCAACTACACCTCCAAGATCATCTTTACTTGCCAGAAAGGCGCAGACCTGGTAAGAGTTTGGTCCAAACAGTTTTGTGGCTGTCTAAAAATTATATAGCACAATGGTTATGATCTGGGCTGTTAACCAAATGGTTGTAGGTTCCAGGGCTGTGCCAAAAAAATTATATTGAAATATTGCAATTCTTTTGCTCACAATTTTAATAATTTAAATCTGTGAGTTTTATTTAATCGTGCATTTGTAATTTCCTACAGTTGAATAAGGAAGCAGGTCGATTAAGTGCAAACTTTGATATCACTGTTTCTTAGTGTGGTCAGAGGAGCGAGGAGAGCTCATCACGGTGCATCGATCTGTCAAATACAATTTGATGCATCGATTACGGAATTTAATAATCAATTATCATTACTATATTAATACCAGATGTGATCGTCTCGTATTACACAAGCCTACTCACAACAGACGCAGAGCATGCAAGATTGAACGGAAAGAAAGCACTCTTTGAAATTAAATAAGTTTATGCTGTCGATTTTATCTGGGTGCACATGACAGTTCATCTGTAATTATTGGTGCAATAAATGTTAATGTTGCATGGTATGCAAATCTGTTACACTTATTTTATGGTTTACCATCTGTTTGAGTGTGCATCAAGTCATTACGTTGCATCAGACATTCTTTTTTATTCATATCTATTATGCATGTAACATATCTATATATACCATGTTATGTCTAAATAACATATTCATATCTTTAATGCATATGATGTAATGCACTTTTTTGTCAATATATGCAGCCACACATACAGTATAAGCCAATCCTCCTTGGTCCTAAATGCATCTGTGACTCTAGTGCTCAAGTATGGTGCATTTCTGTGTTGTCTAAATTAGGAATGTTCAGTAAAAAACTTTGAATCTTTTTTCGGCATATTTTTAAAAATAATTATGAATCATTCCAAAATAAAAGAATCGTATCGGATCTGTTTGAATCGTGACCAAATTTCAGATTTCACAATGCATCATAATTATTAGGTAAAGAATTGTAATCAAATCATTGTCAGAGCAAATCGTTACACCCCTAATTGAAACTGATTCCCTGAGTTTGCCGCTGTTTCAGTCACAATACAGTCATAATATCATAATGCATTGTGATGTATTGAATTGTGACATATCTATATCATTGTGTATTGTATTGCTGGGTACTTGGTGATTCCCAGCCCCAGTAGGTTCAAAGTGCTTTTGTCTTTTCTGCTGTACATGTGTAAATCTTTGTTCTATGTACAGGGTTCTCCTCAGATGATCCGGGCACAGGACTGCATGTATATGTTTGAGTGGGCGACTCCTGTAGTGTGTCCAGAGACCATTATATCACAGGGCTGCAACCTAACCGTTTCCCAGCTGCGCTACACCTTTGACCTCTCAGTGCTGTCAGGGGTCGTTCAGGTAATGACCCCAACACACAAGGATACAACTGTCTGTGTGACTAAAATTCAGTAGCCACTTTCACATATGAAACTCGTTAAATTGCTGTAATATTGTAAAGTTATCATATCTGCAGTGTTGGGTAGATTACCTCTGAAATGTAATCAGGTACTGCTTAGAAATTAAATTTATAATCTTTTAGATCACATATTTTATATAATCTAATCTGGTTACTTTCGGATTACAAATTACATGTTTTGAATATAATTTTAAGTGCATGAAATACCAGTTTCATGTACCCCAAATCAAGATATGTCGTGTAAACAAAAGTAACTGTAATCTGATTACACACAATTTATAATGTAATCTAAATACAAGTACTTGATTTTTGTAATCTGATTATGTAATCCAGATTACATGTAGACCATTACTGCTCAACTCTTCATATTTGTTATTCACACAAACAACTTTCTGTGATTTATACTGTACATTATGCATTCACTCATATCTGCCACCGAAATGTTTTCGAAACTTTATTTAATTTGCCTACATTTTTACTTTTAACCAGCTGTGGAAATATTAGGCTATTATTTTTTTATTTATTTATTTATTAATTTTTTTTTTTTTTTAAATGACGGGGCATTTTTTTTGTTTACATTGCAATTAAATTTATGGCAAAGTTTGTATGTGGCAGCACCTATTAATTCCAAGTGAAATACATTGTTTAACTATGCTACATCCCTTAAAGGTTTAGTTCACCCAAAAATTGTATTTCTCTCATCATTTACTCAACCTCATGCCATCCCAGATGTGTATGACTTTCTTTTATCTGCTGAACACAAATGAAAATTTTTAGAAGAATATTTCAGCTCTGTAGGTCCATACAATGCAAGTGAATGGGTGCCAACATTTAGAAGTTCCAAAATCCTCATAAGGGCAACATAAAAGTATGCCAGACGACTCTGGAGGTTATATCCATAACTTCTGAAGCGATATGATAGGTGTGAGTGAGAAACAGATCAATATTTAAGTCATTTTTCCTTTACTTTCTCCTTCTGTTTTAGGTGATTCACTTTCTTCATGCATCAAATGGTCAGGGAGGATAATTTATGATACAAAATGACTTAATTATTGATCTGTTTCTCACTCACACCTATCATATTGTGTCTGAACACATGAATTTAACCGCTGGAGTCATGAGGATTATTTTGATAATGCCTTTATGTAGATTTTGGAACTTCAAAATGATGGCACCCATTCACTTGCATTGTGAGGATCTACAGAGCTGAAATATTCTTCTAAAAATCTTATTTGTGCTCTGCAGAAGAAAGTCATACACATCTGGGATGCCAGGAGTAAATCATGAGAGAATCTTCATTTTTGGGTGAACAATCACTTTTTAAGGCCCCGGCATACTTCATACGATATCTAAGAACAAACTGGCTGTGTGACATCATTTAGAACATAGTCTGGCCAAAACTAAGGTGTATTTGAGTTAATTTTGTTGGTTCGTAACAGTTTTCCAGCACAAACTTTCAGAAAAACGTTGTATCGGCTGCTATAAACCTTCTTACGTCATAAGATGGTTTATGTCATCGGTAGGTGTGACCTGGAGCTCCACCTGCTTGTGTTGTTCAGTCAAAATAAACACACCGGTGTGCTGAGTTATTAGCGAACTGGTGCAAACTTTCCTACATCTGTACAATAGTTCACGTAGAGACATTTTCCAAAAACTTGTAATGAGATTTTGTTTGTTTGATTAGTCTACAAAAGGAATCAGATCTACTCAAATGCTCTTAAGTCCCCATTCACTCTGTTGTTTGATATGCTGCTTCACTCTTGTGCCATCTGCAGCTGAAAGCTATTCACACATCTGCCCAAAGTGAGATATGCTTATCATCATTCTTTTGTCTGTATTCTACCCATTAACACTCTTTTATGCACCCATCTTTGCAGTAGTAACAGTGCCATCATAAATTACAATAACAGAGTGTTATTGTATATATTATGGCCACACATAGCTTGTTAGGGTATTAGCGACATGAATGCAGAATGTAAACATGACAAATAACAGTAAACATTTTCTACTGCATATATATTACTATAAATCATCATCGAGTGGTAAAAAAAGCTTCTTTATATATAAATAATAATGTCACATTATTTAAGGCTTTACATGCAGTCTTGTGCTTCCTCGTATTTAAATGCTTCCCTAAACGCCTCCCCCAGCCGTGTGGCCAGTGTCTGAATGTTCGCAAACTGTATACCGTTGCTCAGCTGTTTCGAACATCTTTTTGTCTCTGAGCAAAGAACGAAGAAGAACTTCACCATGAGTATGTCTGGGCCTTCGAACTCCAGTCTTTTGGAATTCAAAGAAATACCAAAGCTGTTTTATTACTCCCTTAGCATTCACTTTTCACATATTACTTCAGTGCATAGCATTTATAGCTGTTCACAGTCATCATCGTGTGATTGAGTGGAATGTACCACATGCTGTTCTGCAGCTCAGTTTCATGTGTTTTGTAGGTTCCTGGAAGCTCTGGCTCCTATAAGATCAATGTGTGTGGCACTGTGACGGATGCCACATGTAAAGACAGTGCTGTATGTCTGATTTCCACTGGCTCATCAGCTTCATACGGGAACAGCAGAATTATGAACCTTGACTACAGGAGAGAGGAGCGGACTGTGATCACGCAGTATAGTGGAGGAGACACCTGCCCTCCAGGTCAGGCAAACACACTGAATAGTTCCAAAACCTAGTGAGTTGCCTACCTAGGCAGCATTTTAAGGCATCATAAGCACGCTTCCAACATGAATGTTCCAAATGTTAGACATGTAATTATGGAAGCATAATTATGGCAATTGTGAAAAACGCTGCCTTCTAAGTTGTGTGGCACGTTTAAAACTGTTACTCTCAACTCCTTTAGGAAAATCCCTAAGAGGCTAACATTTGTATTTATTATCTTTCAGTGACAGATAAAGCTGAAGTGTGCACTTTCCCCTTTAACTTCTTGAGAAAGTCTTATACTGATTGCACAACTGAAGGCAGGACTGATGGCAGGAAATGGTGTGCCACTACAAGCGATTACGACAAAGATAAGAAATGGGGCTTCTGCTCTAATGGTACGAACATATGACAGCCTAAATACTCATGAAAACATGTACAATTATTTTGCATTGCTTTAAATCTTCATTGTCAAAGGCACATGAGAATAAACAAAACAATAAAAACAAGTATATATTTTATATTTTATAAAGTCTAGTCATTATAAATATTAGCTGTGTTGCTTGTTTCTATACAATATTACCTTGTTTAAACAGATTTAGTTGGACAAATGTTGCTAACTGTAAATGTAATACTATTTTAGGCATTACATTTTTATGGTGTAGATTCCACAACTTTGTGATATTTGCATATTTAAAAAAATATTCACTGTACTGGCCCTTTGCCTGCTTGCCTTCCATTGTAAGTGCAGTACTGTTAACAGGTTTCCACAATTTTTTACAAACTGAGGGACAAGTCAGAATTATTTTCGATCTCATTTCATGTTTGTTTTTAAATAATTCACAGCTCAAAGAGGGAAAAGGCAGTCGTCCATTTTGTTCTCATGTGACCGAACAGCTGGTCGCGGGAGACCTCAACTAATGAGCGAATTCCAAGGTTGCTCTGCCATCTTCCAGTGGCGAACAAACATGGTGTGCCCACCCAAAAAGATGGAGTGCAAGCTGGCAGGCCGACACCAGACATATGACCTGCGCACTCTCTCCTCTCTCACACTGCCCTGGCAATTCAGCCATAATCAAGATTTGTGAGTTTTACACCTGTTGTTTTATTCATGTTGATGTGGACTACTTTGACTCTGGATGGGAATATTTTGTAGGGATGTACGATTTATCAGTGACAATGTCAGTAATGGCCAGTATCAGTAGGGTATTTTTGGAATTATCTGTGTTGGTTTGATTATTGGATTGATGGGTTTGATTGGCTTTTTTTTTTTTTTTTAACTCTATATATTCTTGTGTCAGGTTTTTAAAGTAATGAAAGTGGCGGACTGATATGGATACTGCAACGATATCAAATGTTTATCGCCCAATACCGATAATCTCAAAATGGCCAAATATTGGCCTGGATGATTTATCAATTTACCACTCATTTCTATGGTACACTAACATATTTTGATGCACATCAATGTTTTCTGTATAATCTATATGAATGGTACCCATTACAATACAGTACATTACAATATTGGCAAACATATCAGTTATTGGCCATAAGGAAAATATTGGTTGCCAGTAACAATCACAATCTTCAAATGTTTGGAGCACCCACTGTTTTGTATCGTTTGACCCCATTCATGTCAGTGGAACTCGTCACCCTTGGGCACAATGCATTTACTGGATTGCTTTATTTTTACTTTTTATTTTCTTGTGTCAGGTTTTAAAAGTACTAAAGGTGGTGGACTGATATGGATACTGATACAATATTTAGAGAGCAGAGTGGCCAAAATATAATGCAGTTTAAGAATAAAGGAAAAAAGACAAAATATGAATTTAAATGAACACATTTTTCACAAAATATATATGCACTGTCCATTAACAAGGGCATTGGTTGATTTTGGAACTGACACAAGGAAGGCGGAATGACCACTTCTGTTTATCCGCCAAGCGGACATGCTTATCAGCAAATACCGATAATCTCAAAATGGGCAAATATCGGCCTGGCAGATATAAACTGTGAGTTTTCCACACATTTCTACTTTATACTAATATTCTGATGCACATCAAAGTTTTCTGTTTACTTTATATGAATGGTACTGATTTACAATATTGGCAAACATATCGGTTATCAGCTATAAAGAAAATATCGGTTGCCAGTATCAACCACAATCTTTAAATTCTTGGAGCACTCACTGTTTTGTATCGTTTGACTCTATTCATGTCAGTGGAACTCATCACACTTGGGCACAATGCATTTACTTGTTACATAACACTGGTGTTATATAACCTACACGAGTTCTGAATGTGTGAACTCACCTTTGCCCCCGACAGGTACTACTTTAATCTTTGCCAGGCGATCCATGGAGGCCTGACAAGATGCCCAGAGGAAGCCGCCGTATGTCGCAGACATGCCAGTGGGAAAACTGAGACTCTCGGCCGTGTGCACACGCAGACCATGGAGTTAATCGGTAAGTGTTTTTAAATCTTCCGTTATGTAAATACTGTTTTATTGGTTAACGTCAAATCGGCGTGTTTCCCATCCAGATGGAAAGATCCTGGTCAATTATTCCATGGGCGACGATGTGTGCAAAAACCAACGGTCAGCCAAAACTATCATACAGCTGACGTGTGGAAGCACAGTGGGGCATCCGAAATTACTGCGGTGAGACAGATCAATGGAAATTGGCCACATTTAAACAGGACAGGAAATAATGGAGAGAACATGGGGGAACAGGATTGGGAATTGTTCCTATAGCTCAACTCTTATAGCATGGCAATAGCAACACCAAGGTCATTGGTTTGATTTCTAAGGAACACATACTGGCAAATGTTTACTTTGAATGCAATGTAAGTCGCTTTGTCACTGTGTCAGACTGGGCTACAGTTTAAAACTTAATCCATACTCAACAACACATCAAATTCATGTTATAGAGATGCTTTTCATCATATTGTACACTCTGTATGTTATACTGTGACTGCTTTAAAAAAGACCTGATTTGGAGGAAGTTAATGACATTGTAGTTACTGGTTGCAACTTTATACATTTGTGTAACTGTATTCTTAACTAACTGTGTTAGTGTTTAACATTTGTGTTAAAGATGTTAATTGTTTACCGGTCTTTGCGCAACCATTCAGAGAAATGTGTGTGTGTGTGTGTGTGTGTACCACTGATCAGCCACAACATTAAAAACCGCCTGCCTAATATCGTGTAGGTCCCCCTCGTGCCACCAAAACAGCTCTGACTCGTCTGGGCATGGACTCCACAAGACCTCTGAAGGTGTCCTGTGGTATCTGGCACCAAGATATTAGCAGCATATCCTTTAAGTCCTGTAAGTTGCAAGGTGGGGCCTCCATGGATCGGACTTGTTGGTCCAGCACATCCCATAGATGCTCAATCGGATTGAGATCTGGAGAATTTGAAGGCCAAGTCATCACCTTGAACTCTTTGTCATGTTCCGGACGTCCACATGATCTAAAAGAAAACGTGATTCATCAGACCAGGCCACCCTCTTCCATTGCTCCATGGTCCAGTCCTGATGCTCACGTGCCCATTGTAGGCGCTTTCGGCGGTGGACGGGGTCAGCATGGGCACTCTGACCAGTCTGCAGCTACGCAGCCCCATACGCAGCAAGCTGCGATGAACTGTGTGTTCTGACACCTTTCTATCATGGCCAGCATTAAGTTTTTCAGCAATCTGTGCTACAGAAGCTCTTCTGTGGGATCGGACCAAACAGGCTAGCCTTTGCTCCCCATGAGCATCAATGAGCCTTGGGCGCCCATGACCCTGTCGCCGGCTCACTGGTTGTCCTTCTTTGGACCACTTTTGGTAGGTAATAACTACTGCATACTGGGAACAGCCCACAAGACCTGCCGTTTTGGAGATGCTCTGACCCAGTCATCTAGCCATCACAATTTGGCCCTTGTCAAAGTCGCACAGATCCTTACGCTTGCCCATTTTTTCTGCTTCCAACACATGAAATTCAAGAACTGACTGTTCACTTGCTGCCTAATATATCCCACCCCTTGACAGGTGCCATTGTAACGATATAATCAATGTTATTCACTTCACCTGTCAGTGGTTTTAATGTTGTGGCTGATCAGTGTGTGTGTCTATATATATATATATATATATATATATATATATATTGTTTTTAGGGCCTCAGTGAGCAAGCCAAAGGCAACGGAACACAAAACATAACACTTAAGATGTAGTTAATGCAGAGAAATGACCTTAAGGGAAACTAGGCTCATGGGGGGGGGGCAGTTCCACTCTGGCTAAAAAGCATGAATGTAATACAAATATTAGTTATCAATGTGTAATACAAGTCATAATTAACATTTGTAAAATTAGAGTCCAATGAGATGCTGTTGTGTAATTTTACAGTATTTGTTCAGGGCTTATCAGCAGTACTGAGTAAGGACAGACGTTCAGGAAATTTTAAAACGGGGATTTTGAGGCCTGGAAACTGAGTTAAAGTTGTTTAAAATGTATTATACATCTCCATATAGTGTACATTTTTATTTAATTATTTTTATTACATTTTTTTTTTATTTGTGCTATGTAAAATGGCACAGCTATATAAAAATAACGTTTATTATATTTTTATTATAAAATTTTACATTTTTATTATTATTGTTATTAAATTTTGTGACAGATCACTAACTCTCTTATGAAGGAGGAAGCGGGGGCCAGGTAAACAGTTGACATAAATCTTTTATTTACAATGATTTTCAGCATTCTACACAAATGTTTGCTTTTCAGTACAACCATCACACATACACAAGACTGCTGCGTGCGTTGTTCTCCCTCCCCTCCAGCAGTCTGGACTGACCCTTTTATCCCTCTCAGCTCTCACTGCGAACACAAACAGCTGTTAGAGATAATTTTCCACAGGTGTCAATCCTTACCGTTCTCATTCTCCCGGCCTCGCTCTCCACAGATGTCACTCGGTCATGCCCCCATCACCACAAATTATTATTATTATTATTATTATTAAATTAAAAAGTCAAGGAAATTTCTGAAGTGAATATAAATTTATAGTTATGCTCTACTCTAAAATATTTTATTGCTATAATTGCTCTTTTTGAGTATAATCTCTGTAAAAGATCCAAACGACTAGAAATATTTTGTGGAAAGTAATTGGTCAAGAAGTGTGCAAGCCCTGTACAAAGTAAAATTTTCATATTCTTTGTGTGTGTTTTAGGGAGGATAAAGCAGCATGTGAGTTTTGGGTGGAGTGGGAGACTCGATCTGCATGTGCTGTGAAACAGGAGGAAGTGGAGATGGTCAATGGAACCATCAAAGTACCAGAGACAGGAGCCACTGTTAGTTTGGGAGCGCTTTATTACCGGTGTGTATCTCTCTCTCTTTTAATGGTCACTTTCCACACTTTAACAACTTTCAACCATTAACACAAGGCTGTGTTGGGTTTGACTGGGTTTAAGTGCCTTGCAAGTCTTAAGGGCACAATGGTGATTCCATGTGCAGAAGCATCAGAGAAGTATTTCAATATGTGGAGAGGTGAGACAAACTGGGACCTTGTGTTTCTGTTTTTTCAGTTTCCACAATGCAACAGGAGATATCCGTCCTAATGGAGACCGTTATATTTACCACATCCAGCTGTCAGGCATCACTGACAGCTCCATAACTAAGTGCCTGGGCGCCAATATCTGTCAGGTCAAGATTAATGACAGTTACCGCAGAAAAATCGGCTCCTCCAGCAAAGCCAAGTACTATATCAAAGGTGAGTGGAAATCTTTAAGGGATTGTATTAAGAATTACACTGAATGATCAGTGCTCAAATGTTTTTCCAACTGTACCATGATGGCACTGGTATGGAAACCCAATTTCTACATCAAAAATATAGTTTCTGTTGAATTTTTCAGTTTCTAAGTCCTTTTGGAGTTTCTTTCGCATACACATGTTGCGGAGCATTCTGTTCTATTTCGTTGCGCTCCATCTAGCCGTTTTTTGATGTGAAAATGCATCCTTTGTGAACCTGTGTCTTGAACTGATACAATTAGTTTTTATTATACAGGTGCATCTCAATAAATTAGAATGTCGTGGAAAAGTTCATTTATTTCAGTAATTCAACTCAAATTGTGAAACTCATGTATTAAATAAATTCAATGCACACAGACCGAAGTAGTTTAAGTCTTTGGTTCTTTTAATTTTGATGATTTTGGCTCACATTTAACAAAAACCCACCAATTCACCATCTCAAAAAATTAGAATATGGTGACATGCCAATCAGCTAATCAACTCAAAACACATGCAAAGGTTTCCTGAGCCTTCAAAATGGTCTCTCAGTTTGGTTCACTAGGCTACACAATCATGGGGAAGACTGCTGATTTGACAGTTGTCCAGAAGACAATCATTGACACCCTTCACAAGGAGGGTAAGCCACAAACATTCATTGCCAAAGAAGCTGGCTGTTCACAGAGTGCTGTATCCAAGCATGTTAACAGAAAGTTGAGTGGAAGGAAAAAGTGTGGAAGAAAAGATGAACAACCAACCGAGAGAACCACAGCCTTATGAGGATTGTCAAGCAAAATCGATTCAAGAATTTGGGTGAACTTCACAAGGAATGGACTGAGGCTGGGGTCAAGGCATCAAGAGCCACCACACACAGACATGTCAAGGAATTTGGCTATAGTTGTCGTATTCCTCTTGTTAAGCCACTCCTGAACCACAGACAACGTCAGAGGCGTCTTACCTGGGCTAAGGAGAAGAAGAACTGGACTGTTGCCCAGTGGTCCAAAGTCCTCTTTTCAGATGAGAGCAAGTTTTGTATTTCATTTGGAAACCAAGGTCCTAGAGTCTGGAGGAAGGGTGGAGAAGCTCATAGCCCAAGTTGCTTGAAGTCCAGTGTTAAGTTTCCACAGTCTGTGATGATTTGGGGTGCAATGTCATCTGCTGGTGTTGGTCCATTTTGTTTTTTGAAAACCAAAGTCACTGCACCCGTTTACCAAGAAATTTTGGAGCTTCCTTCTGCTGACCAGCTTTTTAAAGATGCTGATTTCATTTTCCAGCAGGATTTGGCACCTGCCCACACTGCCAAAAGCACCAAAAGTTGGTTAAATGACCATGGTGTTGGTGTGCTTGACTGGCCAGCAAACTCACCAGACCTGAACCCCATAGAGAATCTATGGGGTATTGTCAAGAGGAAAATGAGAAACAAGAGACCAAAAAATGCAGATGAGCTGAAGGCCACTGTCAAAGAAACCTGGGCTTCCATACCACCTCAGCAGTCCCACAAACTGATCACCTCCATGCCACGCCAAATTGAGGCAGTAATTAAAGCAATAGGAGCCCCTACCAAGTATTGAGTACATATACAGTAAATGAACATACTTTCCAGAAGGCCAACAATTCACTAAAAATGTTTTTTTTATTGGTCTTATGATGTATTCTGATTTTTTGAGAGAGTGAATTGGTGGGTTTTTGTTAAATGTGAGCCAAAATCATCACAATTAAAAGAACCAAAGACTTAAACTACTTCAGTCTGTGTGCATTGAATTTATTTAATACACGAGTTTCACAATTTGAGTTGAATTACTGAAATAAATGAACTTTTCCATGACATTCTAATCTATTGAGATGCATCTGTATTTTTAGTTTAGGTTATTTGTTTTGAAAATTCACATGATGTTAAACCTCTGTTCAACATGGCTTACTTTGTGGAGAAAATGCATTTATATTTATTTCAATAATGATGTAACTATTCTGTGATGTGACTGGGTTTTGTATGTTTTTAGGTGCAAACCTTGACGTACTGGTTCCATCTGAATCGGTATGTGGGCGTGACAAAACCAAAACAGTGTCCTCGACCATCCTGTTCCACTGCAGCACCACGGCAGGAGAGGGCATACCAGAATTCCTGCTGGAGACGGATGGCTGCCAATATCTGTTTGTATGGCACACCTCTGCCATCTGTAACTTTTTGTGAGTATCACTAAAGACTAAGAGTAACTTTCCACTTTCATTTACCAGTTTTGCTGCATAGAGTTGTAAGCGATGTAAGTTTGAATCAAGTCACTGTGTTGGATTTCACACAGTTCGACCAGCATTATGGACCAGAGGGAGGAGCAGTCTGGCTTGTCTGGGCGGAGTCAAGCTTTAGGGGTGGTGCTTAGTCTGCTGCTGATTGTGCTCTCAATCTGTTTGCTTGTTCTGCTGCTTCACAAACGAGACAGGAGGTAAAAGAAAATCAACTTCTACAGATATTGTGCCCATTGCAGCTGCATTAAAGGTGCACCAAGTAAATATTTAAATTTTTTCACAAGCCGAAGTAACAGTGGTCTTGAATTTAATACTGCCGTTAAGGCAGAAAACACGCAAAACATTTTGGTTACCAGTACCATTGTAGAAATGTCATATTCGCAGGCAGATAAAGGCAGGAGTATTCAGCCGGTTATGTGACCTTAAAATTGTCAATGAGTAAAATGAATCCACTTTTATTAGGCTACTGATTTTTCTGTAATTTAAATGCAGTGTTGTGAGAGAACTTTAAATATTACAAACATTTGTCAAAAGTACTATTTCTTTAGGTAAAACATTTTTGATTTTTGGAATTCCTTCTGCAGATAAACTGCTGGTCGGACTGTTTAGACTGAAACACATTTTCCAAAATCAGATGTAAAGACATATAAATGTGGTTTGGATCAGGATTGTAAGAATTGTATTTCATGTGGGTTTATTTATTTATTTTTTTTTAAATGTTTCTGTTTAGACTAAAAAAGCAAAACCGATTTCCAGATATGGCAAAAAAAAAATATATATTTTTGGTCTGAACTCGATTTTAAGATGAAAGACTGATCGTCTGTTTAGGCATGTAAAAAGCCATATGTCTGCTTAGAACCGTACAGTTGAGCTCACAAAAAAAAAAAAAAAAAAAACCTTTACAAGGCAATTTATTTTTGAGAGATGCATACATTTGCTCAACCATGTTGCAAGAGTTGTAGTCAGCGGGCATCTAAGGTTGCCAGGTTTCCAGAAATGATTTGCCAAAATGTTCTTCTCACGTGGGCAGTTGAGGTACAACTGTACATCGGTTCTGTTTGACAGCATGAAGTATTTTTTTCTCTCTCTCTGGCTCAACATACAGTACATTGAAGTAGTTTGTTGTCTTATCAATTCTGAAAATGTATTTCACACCTATATGGTCGCCAAATAAACCCACAACAGTTCTGTATGTTTGTCTGTAACTCGCTTCACCTGAGAAGGCACTTTCAAGCTGAGGTTCAGTACAGCAGACCTGTGTCATTAAAAAAGCTTGTTTAGTACTTTGCACTTTGGTGGATGTTTTTGTTCTGTCCTTTAGGGCAGAAGGTGGACAGTGGGCTTGACTGCTATTGGTCATTATAGGTTTTCCCATTTGCTTATTGAAAATGTCTGAATCTGCTGTATTGATTATCATATGGTACAATTCTCCAAAGTCTTTGAAGAGAAGGTCCCTGGATCCTTAACTGATGTATTTTTTTCTGATTGAGACTGGCTCTTCTGAGACTAGTATTTGTCATGTTTTACTGTGTTTTGTTTGGGTATTTAATTTGTTTATGCTAAGATATTATGAGATTTTCTAAATAAAATGATCAGCTCCTCAGCATGCATTCTTACTAAGAGTTATTGTAGTTTTGATGCCTTGTTAGTGGTCTCAATATATGAAGAAATGATCATTTAATAACCAGGGTTATTATAGTTTTGAATTTTTTTATTTCTGTTTTTCATATTGTCCTTTTGAATTTAATTTTGTGTTCATTCGATGACTTTTTTAGTTTTTTATTTTTCAATGTTTTTAAATTTTCAGATGCATCCACACTAATCCATAAACCATTTTTATTCTAAAACTCATTGTTTTTCAAAGTATGCGGCAATGGAGAGCTTTTCCGAAATGTTCCGTTTTCGTAGGTGAAAACACTGTTCTAGTGCTGATGAGAGGCATTAACGTAGCAAAATTAACGTGTTTTTAAAAGAAAACGTATTAGTGTGTATGTGTGCTTAATTTGTTTGTGTATTTAGTTTTTGCTTTAGGGCTTTGGGCATTTTCATGTTAATTGAAGGCAGATTGTAAAGTTTTAAAATTTCTTAATTTACTGTGAATCAAAAACTAAAATTAATTTACAATTGTTTTATTTAGTCATTATTTTGTTTTGGGGTCATGAAAATGCATTTTATTTTACACTCAAAAAATTTAAAATTTATACATTTCAATATCATAACAAAATTCTATCAAATTGAATTGAGTAATCTTTAATAAAATAAAACAAAATATTTTTTTCAAAATTATTCAATTTTGTTAAACATTACAAAATTCAATTTGATGGAATTTTGTTATGAAATTGAAGTGTGTAAATATTAAAACAGGCACACACACAAGAAAAAAAATCAGTGTTTTTTTTTTTTTTTTCAGTAATTAAATTTTTTCATTTCGCTTTTGTTAATGATAACCTCACATATTTTAAAGCAATTTAAACAGTCACAGCTAACTAACCTGCAGTTAATCGTTGTGCATGGTGCTGGTGGTGTACTGGTTAAGGATCTGGGCTATGATGCTAAAGATTCTTGATTCAAACCCAAAAAAGTTGCTGAGCTCCCCTGTAGCCACTGTGCAATTGACCAAAGCACTAAACTACAAGATTCTTCAAGTTATTTTGGGTGAAACATGCTCATTTATTCCATTGCAACATTGCCAACCACTAAAAAATCTAAAAGTCTCGCCAGACACCTTCGGGTTTTGTTAAACGTGTAATGGTTTAGTTATACGTATTTTTGGCATTGTATCAATGCTACCTAACCGTTCAAAAATAATACAGTGACAATTATATAAACTTGGTGACATCTGAGGCCTCTTCTATTAAAATGTAACTTGGTGGCCCCTGTGCTGCCTCAACGCATCATTGGTCAGTCCCAACACGAGTGGATCAAAGGTCAACCTCCTCTCTGGACTTTAGATCATCCAGGTGTGGGTAAATACTCTGTCCCAGAACTTTACAGGAACTCCAAAGCTGCTCACTCCTTTGGGTCCTCCACCATCACGCATATTATACTGTGACCATGGCAACTTTCGATGACATCTTGGAGGAGGCTGGCAAGTTTGGTCGGTGCCAGATGCGAATTGTTGCCATTTTCTGTTTTGTCTCTATGCCTTTTGCTTTTGTCTATGTGGGGATTGTGTTCCAGGGGTTCACCCCTGAGCATTGGTGCCGTGACCCGGGTGTCAGTGAGATCCGGGGGCATTGTGGTTGGGGTCTTCAAGACACACGTATGATAACTGTACCCCTGGTGAACAGTTCTGCTGGTTTGGTGTACAGCCAGTGTGAGAGGTATGACATAAACTGGAACGCCACTGTTTTCACCTGTGAAAATCCCGAAAACAACCTCAGTCATCCCCAGAACTCTGCAATGACTGTGACGGCTTGTACAGATGGTTGGGAGTATGATTATGATGGGAAACAGTCTTTCGTTACTGAGGTGAGTGGTAAAATCACAAAACAGGCACTTACCTATGGCGATAATTGTAGCAAATGTATTTATACTAAATAGAATAAGATGTTACTGGCTGATATAAGACCTGTGTGTTACAGTTTCACCTAGTGTGTGCAGACGCCTGGTATGTTGACATGTTCCAGGCTACACTCAATGTTGGTTTCTTAGTGGGAAGCTTTGCAATTGGATACCTGGCAGACAAGTATGGCAGATAATAATTTTTAACCTTTCCATTATCGCATGGATGTCTTATGTCCACATTTCAAGAACTCCCCTTATTATCCACAATCAAAATGCTGATTGACTGATTCAGTAAAAAAAAAAAATCAAGGTTAACACTAGCTTTATCAACCAGGGTACAGTTTGTAAAAAAAAAAAAAAAAAAAAAGAAAGCAATGCTTGCTGCTGAAAAAAAAAACAATAAAACATCTTAAACCAGCCTAAGCTGGTCTGCTGGTCATAGTTGTTCTCATAGCCTGGCCAAACAGGTGTTTGGCTGGTTGGAAAGCTGGTCTCTCAGCCTAATCAGCGGACAAATGCCCAAAACCCCTCTTAAATCAGCCAAGAGACCAGCCTCACCATGCTTGGTGACCAGCAAACTAGCTTTTGCCTGGCTTAAGATGTTTTTCCAAAATCCCTAAACCAAGACCAAAATTACCATTGTAACTTTTCCTATAGAAGGAGTGGGGAAACTTTTTCCCATTAAGGGCCGTTCGAGTATTTACAAAATTATTCTCTGGCCATTTAATTGCGTGCAATTTCTGATTGTGGTTTGAAATTAACATACGCATTCTGTTATACAAAATGTTTTATTATGAAAAATTATTTGTAAAGAATTACAAATCTTTTTTTTTTTTTTTTTTTTTTTTAATGGCCTTGCTATATGGCCCTGAGGCCAGACGTTCCCCCACCCCTTTCCTAGAGCTTTCAAGCTACATCCACCAAACTTGGCACATACCTTCAGACTGTTATGTCTCGGGTTCATTTGTCTTTTCTAGCTGATCGTACTTACAGCTTTCCTGAAATGCGCAATGGTATATGGTGATTGTTAAATGTTACTTATCTAATTTTCCTTTGGCATGCACAAAATGAGTGTTTCAATAACCATATGTCTGATTCACATTTTGTGTTTGTTCTTTTAGATTTGGTAGAATGAAGAGTTTCCTTATGACAAACATCTTCATTGTAGTAACAGGAATTCTGGTTGCCACATCCCCTAATTACATCGCTCTGCTGGTGTTCAGAGCTCTGTTTGGCTTTGGAGTGAAGGGTGGCTGGATGGTTGGATATGTGCTAAGTAACGAAACATTTAATTATTTGATAATATAATCAATTTTTATAACATTTTTGAATTAGAAGAGCCCCTTATACACCCAAAAAGTACCTTTTTGTGAAGCCTGGACTGGTGCGGTCTTCACAGCACTAACTTACAACATTACTAAACAGGGACATGACATTGATATTTATTTATGAAAGAGTCGCTTTTATCCAAAGTTACAAAGTTATCTTGCATAATCGCACAGCCTGAGATGCAGTGGTATTGCATTTAATGTTTACTGCAGTATTGAGATTCTTGACAATTTAAATGTCTTGCTTTCTTGGCTGCAGTCACAGAGCTGGTAGGGGTGGAGTACAGGAGAACAGTCGGAGTGACCTATCAGATGTTCTTCAGCATCGGCCTTCTTATTCTTCCTCTCTTTGCTTACCTCATACCAAACTGGCGCTGGTTACAGGTGGTCTTCACCATACCTTACCTCTGCTTCCTGTCATACTATTGGTGAGGCCTGTACACAGGTGGCACTATGTTCAATAAAAATTGAGACTGAGTCCTCAGAAGGAAGTAATTAATGGATTGTTTTTTAAATGGATTTATTTTGTAACTTTTTTTGCCATATGAATACGGGAAGCATTTGAATTTTGCCGATTCAATACAGTATGTATTGCCAGGATGTCTTGATTTCAGCCAAAATACAGGACGTCCTGGCTAATATGGAACAGTTAACCCTAATCTACACCTTCTAAAATTTAAAGGAATATTCCAAATTAAATACAATTTACAATACAATCCATCAAGAACATGAACATCGGCCAGATATCTATTTGATGTGATTAAAATATTCCATGGAATTAAGGGGTCTCAGCCCCCTCGAACAGCCCGTAATTCACGAACACTGTCTTTTATAAACCATATGTAACAAAATTCCTGTGAGTTTCTTCTCAAGAATAATTTTGAGTAGAAGCTAAATTAATTTTGACTGATTTACGGCAAGTTAAATATTTAAATGAGTTTCTATTGAATAAACTTTTGCTTTGTTTAAATACACTATGATTTCAGGTTTATTCCCGAATCACCAAGATGGCTCCTCTCCCAAAACAACAGAACAAAAGCACTAGAGATCACAGAAGCAATAGCCAAAGAGAACAAGAAAACACTTTCCAAGAACATTAAAGTAGGCTTGAAAAAATATACATTGATAGTGTTTCTGTTGAGCATAAAATGAGTGCGTCACATTAATGCCCAAATTCATTAATTTAGACTCTCAAGGATGACAATGAGGTCTCTGCCTTAACAGCTTCTTTCATGGACCTCATCAAGACTCCCAACATGAGAAAATACACGTTCATCCTAAGTTTCAACTGGCAAGTCAATCCTCAAACCACAGACATTTTACATGCATTGGGAAGACCATAAATCCATAAGCTACTTTGTATCTTGGGACCCTCACAGGTTTACCAGTGCTGTGGTTTACCAGGGGCTCATTATGAGGCTGGGAATCCTTGGAGGAAACGTGTATGTGGACTTCCTCATATCTGGAATCGTGGAATTCCCTGCAGCTTTCCTCATTCTTTTGACTATTGAGCGGATTGGCCGACGACTTCCATTCGCATCTGCGAATATCACGGCGGGGGCTGCTTGCTTAATCACAGCTTTTATACCAGACAGTAAGTACTGTGTATTAAACACACATCATGCCATCCATTTGTCAAACAATTCAAACCCATTCTAGCCACGAGATGCAGTGCGTTATGCACAGTGGCGGATTTAGGCATGGGCGACATGGGCAGTTGCCCAGGGCGGCATCTTGCAGGGACAACTGCCCATGTCACCCATGCCTAAATCCGCCACTGTGTATAACGTGCACCCCCGCCCGGGTGCGTGATGAATCGGGTTTCACCCAGGGCGCCATACAAGCTAGAGCCGCTACTGGTTATGCACAACACAAAGCTTCTCACACTTGGTGTAAAACTGCGGCAACAGCAATGTGGTAAAAGACATCAATGTTCAATAAGGGGTTAATTTTTTCCCTAAATTATAATCGGAATAAACCATTCTTCCACCAAGTAAAAAACGTAATTATCCTAACTGAAGGAATTTGCGGTTGCCAAGCAACTTAGCAACTTACTGCATCAATATACAGTAAAATCTGCACACGGGTATGATTGAATGCGGCTCTTTTAATACGAATTTAGAGTGGCAACAATCTGTTCTATAACAAACGTTACCTATCAGATAAAACAATCCTGAAGAATTCACTTCAAGGGTGTTTTTTTTCATTTTTTTTATATTTAAACATTTGGGGCATTTTGTCATTTCACCTGGCATTTTTGCCCTGAGCCCTTGTGCTTAAAGGGATAGTTCACCCAAAAATGAAAATTCTCTCATCATTTACTCACCCTCATACCATCACAGATGTGTATGAATTTCTTTCTTCTGCAGAACACAAACAAAGATTTTTAGAAGAATATCTCAGCTCTATAAGTCCATACAATGCAAGTGAATTGTGATCAGACATTTGTAGCTCCAAAAATCACAAAGTAAACATAAAAATAATCCATAAGACTCCAGTGTTTAAACCCATGTCTTCAGAAGCGATAAAATAGGTGTGGGTGAAAAACATCAAAATTGAAGTCCTTTTTTTACTCTAAATCCCCACTTTCACTTTTACATCTGAAAGTCACATGTGATGCCTGTTTAGTTTCACTTTCACATATGAAAGTTAAAGTGGAGATTTAGAGAAAACAAGGACTTAAATATTTAGCTATTTCTTACCCACACCCAGGGGCAGACTGGCCTTCGGGAGCACCGGGTGTTTTCCCGGTGGGCCGCTGGGTAATTTGGGCTTGCCCACTGCCGCACAAGTACTGGCCCGTCCTACAGGCGATATAGGCGGCTGATCTGGGCTCCAACATGGCCATACGGACCCGTAACAGAGCGAGACTTCATTAAACTTGCTCATGTCAAAACAATACAATGGCTTTTATTTTCACATCATGTAATGACTTTTATTTTGTAATCATTTGCAATCAATCAACTGTGCACGGTGGCACAGTTTCTGTATGATCATACTTATGCTGTATCTATGAACTTCATCATTTGACATACAAATCACAGTAATGGTGACAACCAAAACAACATATTAAGTATAAAATGAACTCGGTATAATCACAAAATTACTAATAACTGCAAGTTACAACAATAACAACAGCATATATAAAATCTGCAAACAGTAAAGCTATGAGCAGTACATAGTAATTTGCATAATTTATTCATACCACAAAGAATTACCGGGAGCTGAAGTGTGGCTTGCTGAATAATGCTCACACCTGATTATAATGCAGAAAATAAAAATATTACTTTGTGGCTTTTTGAGTCTTTGAAGCTTACTTTGTTTAAATGACAGCAGAAACAGCACTTGTCAAAGCATAGGACTTTTCACTTTTTCTCAAGAATAATCTGGGGAAGGAATTAAACACTCCAGATATAAAGACGCAGCAAAATTGCATAGAGTGAAACTATGAGAAATTAATCTTCAAAATATCTGCAAAGATCTACACTTTAAGAGGTAGGTTATTATTATTATTATTATTTTTCACATATATTTATATTTGTTATATTTATATATGTACATCTTCTGGCCAAATTTGTTTTCATAATTTTTTTTAATTTAATTTTTTTTTTTTAATAAACATTTACACATAGTTATGTGAGTAATTGACATGACATTTTAAGCATTGTCATCAGTGTCCTGCTGTGTGACACTTTTTTCATCTAACTATTTTAAACAATATTTTATGATCTTGTATAGCAATATATACATATATAATATATTATTATTATACTTGTTGTTTCCACAACCTCATATTAACTAAGACAAAAATTTATTGCACTTCTAGAAAAAAGTTGAAAGGTGATTAAGATCTTTAAAAACTTAGATCTTTAAGAAATGCTGACTTGTCACAGCACCTAAATTACACACTTTCCCTTGTACATTCATGTACATTTTACCCTAACATCTGTATGTTGGGGAAAAAAATTCAGACATGTTATTTGTTTGAACTGTAACGTGCTTATTTTTAGTGCTTTCTCAAAAAATCCACCCATTTACAGTGGTTTGATATGTTTTAAAGATATGACCATTTTTGCACCGGTGTGCTCATTGTCATGACTAGCAGTCAATAGAAATGTCTTTTTTTTTTTCTCCTTTTTTTTTTTTTCAAAACAAAAATCTGAAATTGAGCCGGAAAATTAAATCATTGAGCCGATGTGTTTATGGTATGGTGTGGTGTTTTGAGGGCCGGGTTTGGTGGGCCTCTCTGGGCCAGAAAATCCAGGGCCACTTTTTAGTTCCAGTCCACCCCTGCTCACACCTTTTATATTACTTCTGAAGTTATGGATTTAAACACTGGAGTCATATGGATTACTTTTATGTTTCCTTTATGTGATTTTTGGAGCTACAAATGTCTGATCACCATTCACTTGCATTGCATGGACCTACAGAGCTGAGATATTTTTCTAAAAATCTTTGTGTCCTGCCAATGAAAGAAAGTCATTCACATCTGGGATGGCATGAGGGTGAGTAAATGATGAGAGAATTTTCATTTTTGGGTGAACTATCCCTTTAACCATGGCAATATTTGTATATTTACTTCTGTGCATGTGATCTACAGGTATGTTCTGGTTTAAAACCGCTGTTGCTTGTATTGGGCGACTTGGTATCACTATGGCTTTTGAAATGGTAGTGTTTGTGAATACTGAGCTATATCCCACTGTTATCAGGTAAGTTATAAGGCAAACCCTGTATGTCCTTCATTGCACATTTTACTAAATATAATTTATACGCTTTACTATACAAAAGATTGTTTTTGGTCAGGTTTGTCAGAAATGTATTTTATATTTTTATCGCTGCAGAAATCTGGGCGTGTCAGCCTGTTCCACATTGTGTGACATTGGAGGGATTGTAGCTCCATTCCTGCTCTACAGGCTTGCTGTCGTATGGCTAGAATTACCTCTCATCATTTTCGGTACAAGCAAAACTTTCTTTAAAATCCAATTGAATTTGTAATACTTGTGTTGTCAGATGGGCTACCCAAAGTGATTTAGCCAAGTAGCCAAGGCCTTTGTTGTCCTGGTGAATGATGCCCCTAACCATAAACATGTCATGTTATGAGAAGGTAATCAAGAGATGTTATACTCATCCCAGTTTGAGGTCGGTGAAGTGAAAGTTTATTCTCACAGGTGCTCTTGCATTTGTGGCTGGTGGACTGGTTCTGCTGTTACCTGAAACCAAAGGTGTCCCTCTTCCAGAAACTATTGATGACATTGAATGTCCAGACAGGTAAGGTTTTTCTACCTGCACATATTCACCATGGTAATATTTCTCACCTTGAAACTTTTTTTTTTTTTTTTTCACAAATGTAAACTGTTTCACACACAGAAACAAAGAAAACCATCTGAAGAGTCAACAACTTGAAAATTTGCTCCCCACTGATGTGACAACAAACAAAGAAGTTACAAGTGTCTGATTTTTATAGTTTTTGATTAAGAGACAGAACATCCCTTTTCATTTAAGGATTTAATTAAAATATCTGAATTGAAATACATTTTTAATTTTCAATATGTAAATAAATGTTTTTAAATTAACCATTTGAAAGATTTTTAAGGTTTTTTTTTCTTAAAGTTGATCATTTTATATTTTTGAAAAAAAAAAAAAAATCTATTAAAGATCACAAATTAAATCAAAGGACTTTAGTTTTTAAGTTATTGCTTTCATTTTAAAATAATAACCCTCCATAAAAATATCTGTTTTAAAATGTTGCTTTAAATTATTGTTCGGTGATTTACTATGTTTTGAACTAGTGGTTGATGAATAAAATACAGTATAGATTTATATGCAGTATATACAGTATATATATATATATATACTCCGATCAGCCACAACATTAAAACCACCTGCTTAATATTGTGTAGGTCCCCCATGTGCTGTCACAACAGCGCCAACCCACATCTCAGAATAGCATTCTGAGATGATATTCTTCTCACCACAATTGTACAAAGCGGTTATCTGAGTTACCGTAGACTTTGTCAGTTCGAACCATTCTGGCCATTCTCTGTTGACCTCTCTCATCAACAAGGCATTGCTCACTGTATGTTTTTTGTTTCTGGCACCATTCGGATAAACTTCTAGAAACTGTTGTGTGTGAAAATACCAGGAGATCAGCAGTTACAGATATACTCAAACCAGCCCATCTGGCACCAACAAACATGCCACGGTCCAAATCACTGAGATCACAATTTTTCCCCATGCTGATGGTTGATGTGAACATTAACTGAAGCTCCTGACCCGTATCTGAATGATTTTATGCACTGCACTGCTGCCACACGATTGGCTGATTAGATAATTGCATGGATGATTGTTGGTGCCAGATGGGCTGGTTTGAGTATCTCTGTAACAGCTGATCTTCTGGGATTTTCACACACAACAGTCTCTAGAATTTACTCCGAATGGTGCCAAAAACAAAAAACATCCAGTGAGCGGCAGTTCTGCAGATGGAATCGCCTAATTGATGAGAGAGGTCAACAGAGAATGGTCAGAATGGTTAGAACTGACAAAGTCTACAGTAACTTAGATAACCGCTCTGTACAATTGTGGTGAGAAGAATATCATCTCAGAATGGTATTCTGAGATGCGGGTTGGTGCTGTTTTGGTGGCACGAGGACGACCTACACAATATTAGGCAGGTGATTTTATTGTTGTGGCTGATCGTGTATGTGATACAAGTTTGTAACAACATGAGGGTTAGTAAATGATGACAGATTTTTTTTTTTTAAATGTCATGCTTATCAGTTGTAAATTTATTGCACATATGCAAGCATATGCTTGTGTTTAGTTTGAACCATTCTCAGTTTTCCTTTATGCTTCGTTCAATCCAGACGACAAACTTGGAGACGCGTACATACACTCCTGGTTTCATGACATTAGCACATCCAAGACCCCATGATGTCACTCCCTGAAGAAAGTATGTGTTCTGTGAGAAGCAAACAAGAGGCCCACCGCTGTCACCCTAAACAAGAGAGAACAAAATGCACATTGGATAACAACTTCCTGTGAAGTCTGACCATCAATGCAAATAGAATAAGCATCACAATTGTATAACCAGTTAGTAGCTCAGTTTCAAACCCTAGTGAGGTGCCTCAATGTTTACACCAGGGCGTCAAGTTTTGGCTGGTGAGTTTCTAAGGTTTGCCCCTGCTGGAAGATGCCATACACAGTAATGCTGACAAAAAGCATGTTTCTCCAGATTCCCTTACCTGACAAGTATCAGATCCACCTTCAATGTTTCCTGCACACATCTCATGGTCCTTCACGCGGCCATTCAAATATGATGGACGGTTGCAGATTTTATTTTCAATTACCGGGAGGCCGGTTTCTTTCAGAACACCTTCACCACCGGTTCCTGAGAAACAGAAAAGCGTAAAGCTATAATCGTCAAGTCTTAGGTCAGAAATGCTATTAAACAGTAAAGATGGTTCAGAAAGAGTAAATTTTTGGGGGGCATGTTAAAGTAACCTACCCTGTGTCTCCCCCCATCCTGTGACATAGCATTCAGTTTTACTTGGCACAATATAGTCCTTTTCTGGTAGGCAAGCAGGCAAAACCTTATCGTTTATAATTGCTGGCCTAAAATGAGACACACTCTTTGTTGTGAGTTTGCTCTTATAAATGTCATTTTAAATACAGTTATGTTGTTAATATGTATTAGACAATTTAGAATGCTGGAATTACATTTCATCTTCCACAATACAGAATTGGGAGGTCAAATAATACTTCAAAATGAAGTGTTTCTGTGCTTCTAGTTTGGTGAACGAAACTGAATTATAAACAAACAGGTTCAAACAAATTTCCAGAACATGTCCCTATCTGCCATCTGTCAACCAAACAAGTCCCACTCTAAACTCACACCACTGGTATAGCCTGTGTTGCTGTGTTGGGTTGGTTGGGATGCTCAAGCAATCAGTGCAATGTTTTGATTGCACCAGACATCTACAGTGTTAACACTTTTAGTGGGAATCAATCTGTGAATGGCACATTTCTAATTGGCTCAGCATATTAAGATGGGATAGGAGAACACATTTTAAAAATTACACACTTTACCTTTAATTAATATTTTTTTAGGTTATAAGTGGGTTATTTCAGTTGCAATGCAAGTAACAGACATTAACAATGGGCAGCAGAAGCTGTGTGTCTCTCTCTAACCTATCCAATTTGAGAAGAGCAATGTCAGCCCCGCCTGGTCCCATTATAATCTTAGAAATGTCTCGTTCCTGTTTGGATGTTTCACTCGCACGTTCTGTGTGGATTCCAAGGATTATCTTGTAGACAGATGGCCTCTGAGACCTGCGAAATGATAGGTACACATTTAAAGGGATAGTTCACCCAAAAATTAAAACTCTGTCATTTACTCAGCCTTGTGTTGTTCTAGACCAGTATGACTTTCTTTCCTTTTAACATTTAGTTATTTACTTTAGAGGCAATATTAACCAGACATGTCAAGCAAGTTTTTGCCTTTCTTATCCCCTCTAAAAAACAAAACAGTAACTCACCTCTCAAGGCAATGAGCTGCTGTCAGGACCCACTGTGCATCAATTAGTGTTCCACCACAGAAATGAACTTTGCTAGAGCTACAGTATCATAGAAATGAACAGGTAATAACTGTTGAAAACCATTCTTCAGCAGATAATTACAATAATCATAATTTATTTTTCTCCACAATTTGGAATGCCCAATTCCCAATGCGCTCTAAGTCCTTGTGGTGGCATAGTGACTTGCCTCAATCTGGGTGGCGGAGGACGAATCTCAGTTGCCTCTGCATCTGAGACCGTCAATCCGCGCATCTTATCATGTGGCTTGTTGAGCGCGTTACCGCGGAGGCATAGCGCCTGTGGAGGCTTCACGCTATTCTCTGCGGCATCCACGCACAACTCACCACATGCCCCACCGAGAGTGAGAACATATTATAGCGACCACGAGGAGGTTACCCCATGTGACTCTACCCTACCTAGCAACTGGGCCAATTTGGTTGCTTAGGAGACCTGGCTGGAGTCACTCAGCATGCCCTGTATTTGAACTTGGCTAAATGTATTACAGTGTGGTTAGTGTTTACTTGTTTACCCTACAGCTATAGCAAACATATAACGATATTAAAAGTTTTATGCAAAACAGAATTTACAAAATGTTGAACTACAGGAAGGTGTTTCAAACCAATTAATGTTGGAGAAAAGATAAATTTGTCTAACTGGAATCTCCAAAATGTAACATGGCTGGGGAAGACTTCATAGGTGTGTTCGACTTGAATGCATCTCGATTTACCGATCAGCGAGATTTGACGATTGCAGTCAGGGAAGGAGTTGAAAAGAGAGCCATCAAGCCGGACACTTTTGCGCTTACTGTCGAGTGAGGAACCTGCAGTCGCGGCAGATCACGTGATGTTTGTTTTCTTTATTGCAGAGGAAGTGGAATTCAGATAGACAGAGGTTTGAATTTACATACTTATTTGAAACGGTTATGTGCTGCCTGCTGTGTGTACAAGAAGAAAGTCCAATAAAAGCCTATAATTTTAATACCATTAAGGGAGTCGGTCTTTTTAATAATTTTTAATTGGTTTTATATATAAAAATGATATTACTATGATAAACATAAAATGATTTAAAAATGATGTACTGTTATAAGAACACAGATTTATTAGGGTTTAGGGGAGCTGGAGGCGTCAGAATAAACACCTTGGTACTGGTATACAACCAAACTACTTTTATTTCAACCAAACTACTCTTATTTCTGCCATAGAGTGATATAGCAAAAGTAGTAAGAGTAGTATGTGTAGTACGCATGAAACACATGTCACCATTGTTTCGTTGTGAGTCTGAACAATCACAAATAAGCTGTGTTGTCATCCAGAGATTGTGCAGCTGCTTTGGAGCAACTGCAGCAGCTGAGCCAGGCAGCTTTTCTCGAATCACTCTCACGGTACTTTGAAGGTGACTCCAGACAAAATTTCTAACCAACATGAACTGCTTCAAGTCCAGCGCTGATCGGTCTGCGCAGCACTGCATGAAGTCGAATACACCTATTTATATTCATGAAGAAAGCCATACTTTATTGGGTGAATTAGTAATATTCAGGAAAATGCTGGTCGGATAAATTTGAACGGCATTGCCCTTCTAGAATTTCCTAAGGGCAAAACAACCAATCCCAATCAGATGAAGACAGAAACTTTTGCCCATCCCAAAGGCCAAAATGTCCCCCTAAAGATCACATTCTAGTACCAGCCTTGACCCTAAACCTACCTCTAATAAATATGAACGAGTCTTCCCCTGCCATACTATGTTTCGGAAATCTGTGTCACGGTCTCCCCTAGAATTCTACTTCTTAGTTTTCATGCCTCTTGCAGAATTTTCAAGATGTTTTGCTTTTTTTTTTTTTTTTTTAAAAGGAATGATCATAAATATTTAACTTTCCACAGTGATAGAACATACTTGTGTCTAAATATCTGTTTATTTTTTTATGGTTTCTTTCTCTTATTATTATTGTTCTTTTGTTTTAGACATAGCACACATATTACAGACTCTACAAGTGTCTGTAGATTGGTAGTGTATTAAATAACTGTAAATGAGCATACCGTATGAGGAAGAGGAGGGAAGTTTGTATACCTGGTCCTAAGACTGATCTGCCATGGCCAGGAGTGTGGCTTGGAAACACATCCCCCAACAATCCGGCCAAAGCAGCGTTTAGGTTTTGTCAATGGCTGCCCACATTTCGGACTCTCTGATTAGGAGGGAAAATGCATTTAATGTATCTTTTACGTCAAGTAAATTTGATACTTGAACCTAGATAATAACAATTAGTTAATTGCACATGGAATTTCCAAGCCAATGGAATAAAGCATTTCCAAGAGGAATATTAAAAATCTTTACCACAGTCTGGGATCTGACAGTAATCCCACTTCTTCTTTTGATCTGTTGTATAGCACCAAGGTCCGTTCACATCCTTATCTGGATTTCTGCATTGCTTACACAGTAAAACCATGTTAAACTGTTATTTCCTTTGAAATTTGGCTCTCACCTTATGATTCAACTTAAAATTCTACCTAGACCTACATTAGACTCCAGGCCCTTGTCTGGATGTGTCTCAGGGGTAAAAGTGATATGCTGGTGGGGGGTCATAGAACTCCATGCTTGGCAGGTCACTCCCATTATGGTCGTAGATGTGGGACCCCTGTAATCTGCTCCATTGCCAACCTTACAATCTTAAAAAACAAACAAAACACATTGCAACTCACACCCTCGCTTGGGCAATACTGTGGCACTGTTGGCATTTGATATCATTGACTTGTTTGTAGGTTAAACCTCGTCTTGAAGAAGTGGACTGCTCTGTTGGTGGAGGTGCAACTACTGCAGGTTTGGTAGTAGACTGAGGTTTGGACGTGTTGGGTTTGCCGTCACATCGGTCAATGTTGCAATACTCCCACCGAACAGAGGGGTCAGTGGTGTAGCACCAAGGGGCTCGGTCACCATCTGGGTTCCTGCACAGGTTCCTCCTCAGATCTCTGCATGGTGGGGGAAAACATAAAATTATAAAACATAACATAAAATAAAATATGGTTTTCAGTCTGGGGCTGATGTATTTACAGTTTTCCTGACTAACAAGTGGGCGTCGCCATGATGATTCTCATTCCCGCTGGACTGTGTTCTGGTTCAGGTCTACATAAAAAGTGATGTAAAAACTACTGAAACTAGCGTTTCAACCATATTAACTTTTAGCCTCAACTTGTGCAGTGAACACAAACACTCGAAATAGTCAATGATCTTATTGTAACTAACTTCAGGCCATCGCTTCATGTCATCTACCCACTCAGGTGAGGCACTTCCAAAAGACTGCACTATGGAGCCACATGTTTTTTGTTTTGTTTTTATTTGCAATTTTACCAAATTTAATATACTAAACAACACAATATCTGCTAAAAATATTCATCGATGCAAGATGAAAACACTGTAAACTAAAACAGGCTTCCGTTATGAATCATGAAACACTTTTGCGTTCAGAAAAAGGTGGATTGTTATGCGGATGTGGAAGCGAGAGACTTCCCTAGATCCCGGAGCGGGTAGAACAGGAGTGTCACACAAGCAAAGACAGATCACGTTCACCTTAGCTTAATACATGAAGATGATGAAGATGTTCTGAAGAGCGAGTACTGCAATGTTATTTAATCCCACCTCTTTTTTAATCGCCCTTACAAAAATTGAGAGTTTATGGCAAATTTCCCTCAAACCGTACATTGTTGCCGCAAGTTTGCAGTTTTACCGCTTCACGTATAGGATGATGAGGAATGTAGTTTTGTTGCAAACGCTTGTAGCTGCATAAACCAGTTAAACGGGTGTTATTTTCAAGTTTTATCATTATAATTCATTAACAGTACAAAAACTGCAAACAAACTAAACTGCAAGGGGGGTGTCGCTGTCCTTTTCTGCAAATCGCAGCTTGTTTTGCAGCCCTCTTCAGGCAGTCGCGGGCCATTCGGCATAACGCGGCGGCCCGTTTCAGCTTATCGCCGCCCGTTTGGTCGTTTCGCAGCCGGCCCACAGGGAAAAGTCAGGGTTCTCCCTATGGCCAGTCCGCCCCTGGCTCACGTGCTCATTGTCGATGCAGACTTGTGATAGCAAAATGCTTTTTTTCTTTTTTAACACCCTCTTCAAAGTTTATGTTTGAGGTATGACTGTGTATAGCCTAATTTATGTTCTAGAACAAAACGGAAAAATCTTTTCAAATAATTTTAACCACAGACCTTATTTTACTCCAAAACTAATCAATCTAAAACTGGCATAATAAAAACCAGTAACTTGAAAATGCTAATTGTCTTCTCAGGTATTCTTACTACAACCTGAACACATTTATTAAAGCAACACATAATGTGTGAAGTCGGACTGCATTTCTAATGGCGTGCACTTGCTGTTATTTGAACGACAGACACATTAACATAATTTGTTTATCAGTCGATGTACTCAGTCTTATTTAAATACTGAAATGACATGTGTGAGGTACAACAACTTCATATCCCTTCCAAGGCATTATAACCCAATTGTCTGACTAAATTAACATACCAACTACTACCTCATTTTCAATTATATATATGCCAATGAAAGATGACCAAGCCAATGAGAGAAAGTTACGAGCCACCCCGTTTTGCAGGCTGCAGCCAGTTGTGACGGTCGCAGCGAGAACCAATGAAGTTTGTGCTCCAGTTCGTCTCCTCTGCCAGTCTTCTCCTTATATGGCAATTGAGAGCGCTCATTTTTAATAACGGACGTGTTTGCGCCGGGCGTGCCAGATTCGAAATTTTGAATGAGTGGAGGATATGATTTTGAGTAAAAACCCGATTTTATGTCGGTCCGCATTCCACACAAATCTATCAAATGACTTCAGAAGACTTTGAAAACCAATCATATATGGACTGCTTATATGGTGCTGTTATGTGAATTTTGGTCAATCGCTATCCTCTCATCCCTCATCCTTGTGTTCTACGGTTAAAAAAAAAACTGCATACGGGGTTGGAGCAACATGAGGTGAGTAAATGCTATCATTTTCTACTTTGGGTTAACAGTTTCTTTCATGTTGCTCCTGCAAAGTAATATTAATTTTTTAAATGATACATTTTAAATGTTAATTTAAAAGTCATTTTTATTTGTATAGCGCTTTTCACAACACACATCATTTCAAAGCAGCTTTACAGAAAATCATGCATTAACAGAAAATGAAACTGTAATACCTATAAAGTCTTAGAGTCATCATTGTGTAGTTTGATTAAATATGATTGTAAATTGTGTGTAAAAAATAAATAATAAAATAATAATTGTATTTAAAACCCCAGTGAGCAAGCCGATGGCGACTCCACAAGATGTTGGTTAATGGAGAAAAATAACCTTGGGAGAAATCAGGCTCACTGTGGGGGCCAGTTCCCCTCTAGCTAAACAGCATGAATAAATGCCAATATTAGTTTTGTGTGTGTGAGTGTGTGTGTGTGTGAACGTAACAGTATTTAGCCTAGCACTAAATAAAAAAAGAAAATGGACTGACAGCTGTATTTTGCTGCTGTGTAAATGTAGCCTGTGTCAATGCGGAAGGCGGAAGTTCTTACGCTTTGGGGAAGTCCTGAGGTGTTTTGGAATGTTTATGAGGTTCCATGGATGTCCAGAACTGGCATTTCTTTCCACTAATGGTCTCTGACATGGCTCCACGGTAAGAGCTTCCATCACCTTCATAACACCCCTCCCCGTCAGGGATGACCGGCTCCTCTGGGAATCACATACACTGATCAGCCACAAGATTAAAACCACCTGCCTAATATTGTGTAGGTCCCCCTCGTGCCGCCAAAACAGCGTCAACCCGCATCTCAGAATGCTGATCTATTCTTCTCACCACAATTATACAGAGTGGTTATCTGAGTTACCGGAGACTTTGTCAGTTCGAACCAGTCTGGCCATTCTCTGTTGACCCCTCTCATCAACAAGGCATTTCCGTCTACAGGACTGCCGCTCACTGGATGTTTTTTGTTTTTGGCACCATTCGGAGTAAATTCTAGAGACTGTTGTGTGTGAAAATCCCAGGAGATCAGCAGTTACAGAAATACTCAAACCAGCCCATCTGGCACCAACAATCATCCATGTGATTATCTAATCAGCCAATCATGTGGCAACAGTGCAGTACATAAAATCATGCAGAAACGGGTCAGGAGCTTCAGTTAATGTTCACAATAGCCATCAGTATGGGGAAAAAATGTGATCTCAGTGATTTGGAACGTGGCATGATTGTTGGTGCCGGATTTTCACACACAACAGTCTCTAGAATTTACTCAGAATGGTGCCAAAAACAAAAAACAGGCAGTGAGTGGTAGTTCTGTGGACGGAAATGCCTTGTTGATGAGAGAGGTCAACAGAGAATGGCCAGACTGGTTTGAACTGACAGTCTACGGTAACTCTGATATCCGCTCTGTACAATTGTGGTGAGAAGAATATCATCTCAGAATGAAGATGATATGCAGGTTGGCGCTGTTTTGGTGGCACGAGGGGGACTTACACAATATTAGGCAGGTGGTTTTAATGTTGTGGCTGATTGGTGTATTTACGTTACATACACTATGACACATTAATCAGTCCTAGCAGCACATGAACTAAATAATGATAAAGAAAAACAGAATCGATTATATGTGATACATATTTTGAGTCATGTAACAACCCCTTCAAAACACACCAGGTCCAGGCTGATCTCCACAGCTGGGCACAGTGCAGTACTCCCAGCGGGTCTCAGGGTCTGTGGTATAACACCAGGGACTTCTTTCGTCATCAGGATTCCTGCAGTAATTCCCTTCAAGACCCCTGGAATGGAAACAAACTATAGTTGCATTCTATGTGAAGACAAATAGCGCTCACTAGTATTCAGTACATGTCTTGGATACTCAAGTATTGTTTCATTGCTTGGTCTTGAAGAATAGCCTAATTCAGATAAAACTTTAAGAAGCTATTCACAGTATGTGGGCTGTCCATTTGTTTCTTCTAGTTCAGTGTTTTTTTAAACTGTGGTGTTCATGTACATGACTCTGGAACTTTACAAGACTAAAAAATATAGATATGTTTTGGTATTTTTATTTGTCCATGTTTTATTAATAATTTTGTATATAATGTATATACAATTTTATTATAACTTTGTATGTCTAAGCCTGCACACCATACTTATTCCGCATGCTACGAGTCTGACAAATAACTAAAGTTATCGACAGAAATGGCGAGATATTGTTCTGTTTGTCCCCAAAATCTGTGTGTAGCAAGGTGCTTGATTTTATGAAGCCTATGAGTTTTTAGCTTTAAGATTGTCCAGCTTTTGATTCTGAAACACTGGATTCAGCACTTTGTTTTGTGGAACCAGTCTGACAGAGCAGTTCTAATCACTTCTAGACATTTTAAGATCAAATTCCAAAATATGTTTCAATAGTTCACTGGCACTTGGAGCACAATAATGTAAACATATTTGGTGTACTGCCTACAACGAAGGGCCTCCCCACGTCTGCCCACGACCATTAACACAATTTTTAAATAATTGGTATAGGAGTTATGAAATATAAAGTTGGAGATGGGGAGGTGGAGGAAGAATCGCCAGAAGAATCATCACAACTGTTCGAGGGAAGAAGCCACTTGTAAATCCTGGGGATATGAATGGCAGGCCTAGATGAACAAGCTCCTCCCGAACTTACGTTTGGAATTTCGTTTAGTATTAATGCATGTGAATTGAATGGCACAATGTGTAGTTACATTCTAAATGTGATTATTTTGATGCTACTCTGGTAGGATCCTTCCAGAGATCTGCAAAAGAGAGCCTATCATGGGACAGGTGAGGGTCTTATAGCAGCATGAACTACAGGAATATTGATATGAATGGCATTATTAATGGTCTTAACATTGTGCTCAAACAGACGTCAATTTGATTAAAGCTAAAAAAGAAATGATTGGGATCATCGTTGACTAGGTGGTACTTTCAGGGCTCCAGACTGTGACTAAAATGGTTGCAAATGCAGAATCAAAAATAAATGATTGCAACAATATTTTTGTAAATATTATAAGATTGTAAAGATTGTAAATGATTAAAAATTATAGGTTTCCAATTCTGTAACCCCAGTTCTCTGAAACATCGAGTGGAGAGATCCACCTATGGTCAGGTACGGGTGTCCCTCCCATAGGTGGATCTTGAACATAAGACGATGAAAGAGAATGATAGGTTACCTGTTCTGTAACCCCAGTTCTCTGAAACATAGAGTAGAGAGATCCACCTATGGGAGGGATACTCATTCCTGACCATAGGTGAATCTCGAACACAAGATGATGAAAGAGAACAATAATTTAAAATCTAGTCGCCACTGGCGACAGTTGGGTTGAGTCCATTCATATGCGATTTCATCAGATCATCTTGTGAGTTATTGAATGCATATTTAGTGTATCTTGTGCTGCTTTTAACCCTTTCTGACTGTTGAGATGAGCTCACTGCACGCAACAGCAAACACCGCATTGAACTGGGTCTTTTTAATGAATCACCCGAAAAGAACTTGGGGGCCGAGTTAGGACTGGCATACTACCATACTACTCTTACTGTTTCTGCCATAGATGTGGCAGAAGTAGTAAGAGTAGCATGGGTAGTATGCCATTCCGAACTTGGCCCCTGAGTTCCATCCAGTCATCTATGATGTGAGATCCAGCTTCTGACATTTGAGGGACTGATACACAACTATTACCCAAGGTGCAAACATTCATTGATGATTAAGAAGGCAACACACCACTATATGCATACTATATGTAAATGTATTTTATGTAGATTCTAAAGAGCAGTACTAAATAAAAAATATATTTTATCTCTTATATTTGTGTAAATTCTGAAGGGGTGTGAAAACATATGAGGAAAAAGGGGAATGCAAACTTATGTACTCAACTACATATACAGTATTAAATCCGCGATTGATGGGTTATCAGCTGTCTTCCTTTCCTCTGGATTTCTGTCTTGTTTCTGAACAACAATGTAAATCGAGCAATTCTATGATTTGGCAACTAAAAACAGCAGTTTCAGTTTAGGAGCCATTGGCTCCAAAGTCTTTCTTTTTTGTTTTTTTGTTTTTCTGATTTGTTCAAACCTGCTGCTTTGATGCTTACTTGCATGGGTAGTTCTTTGGTGTTCTGGAATGTTTGTGAGGAGACTCAGATGCCCAGTTCTGGCAAGTTTTCCCTGATACCGTCACAGAAATAATGCCTCTGTAGGAGCTACCTTCTCCAGTCACACAGGTAATCTCTGGTACAGTTGTGGGTACTTCAGTTGCTACATATATAGATGACCAATGAATGATGAAATAATTATTTGACACATACCTTAGAGTGTTTCAGACAAACAGGAATGTAGCTTACTGCATCGAGGAATGGGGCAGTATTCCCAGCGTTTTTCTGAGGATGTGGTGAAGCACCAGGGCCTGGGCTCTCCATCAGGGTTCCTGCAATAGTTCTCCTCCAAGTACTTCTCAGGAAGACTACAAAAACACACCATATTCAAAATGCACATAATAAACAATATCTTGTTCATGCTATTAGTCACTGATAATGTCTCACGCTGAAGGGTTGTATCCATGGTTGTGAGGTTTCTGAGAGTCCCAGCGTTGGCAGGTCAGTCCACTCTCAGTGGTAGAGAGCTTGCCTCTGTAGTTTTCTCCACTGCATTGAATGCACTCTTCTGCAGATATTTAAGAGGAGATTTAACCTTGTGCGACCCCACGTCCTCATGCGCGTTTTGTGTTTTTGCGCTACATTATGTTTTGTCTATGCTATACGCTATGCATATTTTAATTTCATTTATACAGACAAAACTCAGTTCAGGACAATCAGGGCTGTCATCAAAGGGGTAAACTTTCAACTCACCAAGTCATGTGATAAAACAACATAGAGCCCATCTCAGCGGAGTTTGTTTTTGGGAGAAACACCAACAAAACTAGACTTTCTCTGGTAAGAAACCTCATTATGTTTTTACATTGAAATGTGTTTGAGTGAAAAGACTAGAGTCTCTAGTTTAATCCAGTATGCCATTTTGAAAATGTCATCGATTTATCTTGAAACAGCACGCTGTTATACAATGACTGCAAACAAGGACTATAGGGCTATTTTTCCCTTAGAAATAAAAATATGGTGCATTTCAAACTGTTCTGACACAAGTGCAGACAGATAGCACACTGGAGGTTAAGTCATTCACAAAATAGGGAGCAAGGGAACTTCCTATAGCTTTTCTGTGCGGCTAAGTGCACACACTCCAAACTTCTGGTCAAAAGATCAGTTTCAGGCTGCAGATGATGTCTGCACCACTCAACATGGTGTGCAGACATGGGACAATGCTAATCAGTACATAGATTCAGAATTCATATTGCTAAATTTTATTTTAACATGGTTGGCAGTAGGGATGCTCAGATATAAACCGATCGCTCATGTCGCAAAAGATGCACAACTCCTTTAGGACTTCAGCAGCACTGTCATGGCTTCACAGAGTGTGGGGAATACTGCCATAGTGTTATAAGCCAACAAACTTGATTCAGCAGAATGATGCAGTGGGAGAAGTGTGGTGAATATGAAAAGTTTGTATACTATACTGTTAATGTGACGTTTCACACGTGACAAGGCAAAGGGAAAACAGCGCTAGCTGTGAAACGGTCCTTATTATTGTTCATGGCGGCAGCTTCTCAGTCTCCGCCGGGCATAGGCATCTCAGTAATAACACGAGTTACAAGATGTGGTGTAATGCAGACTTCTTTATTAAATATCGACTGATTAAACGGCATTAACAATAGTAGCACCTGCAGAGTCCAGAAACACTCTTTCTCCACTTTCCTTTCATCTCTTGCCCTCATGAGAAAGTGCGTGCACCCTTCATTAAAAGGCCATTTGGATTTAAATAATGGTTATGATCTGGGGTTGCTTCAATTGGTCAGGTCTAGGCTCACCAACGTTATGCGGCAATAAAATGAAGTTAGCTGACTACCTGAATGTACTGAATGACCATGTTATCCCATCAATGGATTTTTTCTTCCCTGATGGCACATGCATATTCCAGGACAACAATGCCAAGATTATTTGGGCTCAAATTGTGAAAGAGTGGTTCAGGGAGCATGAGGAATCATTTTCACACATTAATTGGCCACCACAGATTTCTGACCTTAACCCCATTGAAAGTCTTTGTGTTGTGCTGGAGAAGACTTTATGGAGTGGTTCGACTCTCCCGTCATCAGTAACGTCTTTAGCTTTGATTACTACATGCATTCGTCATGGCATTGTTTCGACAACCTTATGCAGTCACAACATATATTTCCATCCAGAGTTGCATACATTTTTGGCCGAGATCTTGTTTTGACGACAGCAGAGTCAAACCACTCTGTAAAGTCTTCTCCAGCACATCCCAATCATCCAACTAAATGAAAAGTCAGGTAAGGCATTTATAAATATAATAATTCTTTATACAATATTAAGAGACATTAATATAATGTATTAAATATAAAGCAGAAATAAAATAGGGAAAAATAATAATTATATAAAAAAATGACAATGAATCAATAACCAAAAATGTCTTTGTTTTTTTTTTGTTTTTGTTTTTTTAACAAAAACTAGGCAAAGTAATATTGTTGGGAAGAGGAAAATTAAATTAATAGTGACCGTGTGCAGAAAGCTTATGTATAGCCAGTTATGACCTGATAAAAAGGTGAAATGATCAGGATCTGTATCTGCTGATCAGGTGACAAAAAAGATCGGTGAGCGGTATCGGCTGTAAAAATCCTGATCGGAGCATCCTTAGTTGGCAATGACTGGACAATGCTGGCCATTACTTTGAATCAGAATTAATTATGCTAATTTCTGATTGGCAAAATGCTTCAGCACTGGCTATCACTTGTTTGTTTGACTGTGCAAAGAGAGAACATTGAGATTTTTAGGAAAACTATTTGCTTAGAACTTGATTTTATTTATTTGAACTGTTATCCAAGATGGCAGCTCGTTAAGTCTGTTGATGTTTGTCACTCTGTTCATTCTAACTGATTTAGCACTTTGTGCATTTTATGTGCATTTTACGTCTCATTTTTGTAAACAGCAAATTTATTAAGAAGTTTGGTAGACACCAATGTTTATTTTTATGATTTTGAATTAAATTTCAACACCGCATCCACTACGTTATCGAACTCAAGCCTTCCAACTTAAGCTTGTTCATGGCCTGACGGAGATGCTGCACTCACTATGACATCAATGCTTCCGAACTTGGGCATGTTTGTGAACCAAACTTTGATGTTACAGTCATTGTGACTTCGAGCTCAAATCTAGGAATCGGATTTGTTCTGTGGACCAAGTCTTGCTGTTGTTTTCGGCTGTGGCTTCAAACCAGGGCCGAGTGTGTGCGTGGTTGCTGCTGGTGTTTCGGTGTATCGCGTGGGAGCCTTCTGCGGATTGTGCTGTTTCCAGCTGCTCAGGTCTGACTCGGCTGGTTGTTTCGCTAGGCCAGGCGTGTGTGGTGGACTCTGGTAGTGTTCCTTGGAGTATTTACACGTGCTCCTTCAGCCAGCAGTTCCAGTTTAACAGTCTCACCGGGTCTCCCTTCTTGTGGCCCTGCGGAGTCCCCCTTCTTGTGACCTATGGATTCAATTGATTACTGTGGCTCTTAAATTGACAATGCTGTATGTAACTTCTGAACGTATGATTCTGGTGGCTCTACTTCTTTTGATATTCAACCTAGAATACATCAGCTCCACTGCATCACGATACCTCAGCAGCTGTAAAGTGGACAAACTGGACATATATTGGAGTATATACAAATGTTTTAAGGAATGTTGATTTAATTTATTTTCTAATTTTGTGTATGAGGACTTCACAAGGTCTGTGTTCACTAAGAAAATTACAGCATTATCAATTACTCTTTTTTGTTGAAATTTACCTGTCAGAAATTATTTATCGAGTAAAACAGTAAGGCAACAGAGTTTTATATGTAGGATATTAGATGCAGAAGAAGCGAACAATTGCTAGCAATATGACTTGAATCTAGAAAAACCCAACCTTTTAATCCTGGAATTCCTCAGTGTCATAAATTGAAGGTCTATGCAACAATAAGCCTAGTGGAGGCCTGCCTTTGGACAATAAAATTGTCAAAGAGATTGAAACGGCATGATTTAAAGCAAAAAAGGTAATTGGTCAGAGAGGCCCCTCAGCATGACCTTCTGAACTTCCACACAGAGTTAAAACAAGCTTCCCTTGTGAGATCCTCCTGAATTACAATGAACAAACCAAGCCAATTCTATGACTCTTTATTCTGGATGATAATTAGTCATGAGATTTTCATTCTGTAAACAGCAGCTAAAAAGAAATGAATGAACATTTCACACAAAGTCCCAGTACTTGTGATTTAACCCTCTAAAATGTACAGAATGTATTTGGATCCAAATATATATACCATACCTAGCCTTGCTAGATAATTCTGAAAATGACTTTATGACCTGTGATTACTTTTATAAATGACAAATTAATGATTATAGCCGATGTACCTTTTAAAATATGTGTAGTGATTTGTAATCACTTCTAACTAACAAATCAATGATTATAATCTTTAATCTTGCATTATTCATCTCATTCTACTAAGAATGGTAACTATTCAAGGCTTAACCTGATAATATACCCCGACAATCAGGTTTCTCATAACGTATAATGTTTTATCCATGTTGTAAAACCAATGAATTAACCATACAGTATGATTTGTAATCAGGGATTTTCATGTTTTGTTACTTACACATATAATAGTCATGAGATTATGTCACATTTAGTATGTAAATGTTTACTTGTTTACATAGAGAATGTTGATGACAATGAATGTCATGTCTTTTGCACCATTTTCAAGATATAAAAGTTAATGATTAAACATGCACTATTTTTGAGCAGGAAGTGTAAGAATTCTCCACACAAAGGATTGTAAATCAACTTTAAAAAGGACAGACCAGTCGACCATGTGACTGAAAAGCCACTTCTGATTGGCTCAGGACACCTTTGGGGTGTGGCCAATTTCAATTCAAATGTTTCAAAGACAGGAAGAACTGTCTCTCTTGGAACTTTCTCTTAGAACTCGTCTCTTGGAACTGACACGGTGGTTCTCTTCTCTTGGTCGGCTCTCTTGCTTTTCACTCCTCCATGTCATGTAGAGTCCAAGGAACCTCAGGAAGTCCTGAGGAAGCTTCTCACTCTCTGCTCTACAGTTCACACACCCAACGGGAGTTGCGAGACTTCATTGAAGAAGGCCTCTCTTCAAAGCCCACCTCATCATGCATCCAGACAATAACTTTCTTCAAACGCCAAAGAACCAAGCAACACACGGAAACACAATGCAAGGAAATTCAACGACACGCAAGTACATCTCCAGACTTTTGCTCAAAGTGCTGGTGTATTAGTTAAATACTTTGGGTAATCCGATTGCAAAACGATTTAGACTCAAAGAAGGATAAATGGTTCTTAAGGCTTCATCTACAGACTCCATAAATTTCATTTTCTCTGTATTGATCGTTTATTTCACATTCTGTCACTACTCACCAACCTGTTTCATGTTGTATGTGTTAGATTAGTTTATGTTTAGAATAGCAATAAAGTTTGTTGGTATTTAAAGATAATTTGAATGTGGTATATTTTGATAAATAATCACATCCCTGTTTTTAAAAGATTTTGCTTCAAAGCTATACCTAAATATGTGTGATATTATTTTTAATAAGCCATGAGAATAATATTACTCCAATAAGTGAATTAATCATAATTCATTTATTAAAGCTAATTCCTTAAAATAGAAATTGTGAACGGATACAACGAGACGTTGTATTAAGATTTTAATGGTGAAGAATTTTATTCAGACAAATAATCTTGTTATTTGTCATTTATCTTGCTTATAATGGTTGTCGAACACGACTAATTTCATTATAAATTTCCTTACATAATAATGATGTAGAATAAGGACAGTTTAAATTAATTCCTAGCTCCACACATACTGTTCCTACATATAGTTCTTATGTTTGTTCCTACATATAGTTCTTATGTTATTGATATCAGGAAATGTCTTACCAAATCCTGGTCCTTACAATGATGGTGCTTTGGCTTTTAATGTTCCAGCTGATTTTAAATCTAGATTAGAACTGGGTTTCACTCATATAAATGTGAGAAGCTTGCTTCCTAAATTGGATATGGTGCGTATCTGGGCAAAAACACCAATGCAGATGTATATAGTAATATCTGAGACATGGCTTAATAAAACGATCTCGGACAAAGCCATTAGTATTGATGGTTACACTGTTTTCAGGGCAGATCGACCAAAAAAGGGGGGGGGGGGGTTACTGTGTTGCTTTCTGAGTCAGTGGTTAAACAATATGAATTATTAGCCTTAAACCTTATTGTGTCTAAGACTTTACATTTTACTGTAGTTGGTTGTTACAGACCTCCATCAGCGAATAATGATGCTCTTCCCTCCTTAATGCACTCTTTGACTTCCTTGAATTATAAGGAACTCGTCCTACTGGGCGATTTTAACTGAACACTTTAATTTGAACTGGTTGCAGTCGGCATCTGATGGATTTAAAGCAATCTATGATACTTTTAATCTCTTTCAGTTAGTCGAAACACCCACTAGACCCAATTTAAAAGACAACAAAAAAATCTTCACAAATGCTCCACATAAGTACTCATTGGCTTCTGTATATGCAAATGATGTTAGTGATCACTGTGTCATTGCCGATGTTCGAGATACAAAATTACCTAAGCAGAAACCATGTATTATTGCTAGACAGTGTATGAGACCTTTTAGTGAGCAAGGTTTTCTTTGTGATCTTGCCCAGTATCACTGGGATCGGATTTTCCTTATCCCTGATGTTGAGTGTGCTTGGAAATATTTTTATGATGGTTTTATATTGATTATTAATAGGCATGCACCTTTTAAAAAATTCAGAGTTAAAGGCAGGGACAATCCTTGGTTTTCCGCCTCACTATCTGTCCTTATACATGAGCGAGATGCTGCATGGGCAAAATCCAGGCAATCTGATTCAAACTCTGATTGGATTCATTTTAGACAGCTCCGGAACAAATGCACAGTTGCAATTAGAAAGGCAAAGGCTGACTATTTTATCGCTAAAACCGCAACAAATGTAAATAATCCTAAGAAACTTTGGCAGAACATTAAGTCTATAGTTGGTATAAAAATTCTTCCAATTTTTCTTCATGTATAACTGCTGATTCCACCAACATTTTCGATAAAGTGCATATGCTTACTGTTTTAATAAGCATTTTATTGCCTCTGGTTCACTATTTGAATAATGCAATTTTACTTGTTCAAACTCTGATTTTTATCCATGCAGAAAGCCATTTAAAGGAGGAGGAGTTTAGTTTTGAACAGATAATGAGTTCTGATGTCCACAAAGCACTCAAATCGCTTGACATAAATAAATCAGCAGGTCCCGACCATGTAGAACCTGTGATTTTAAAACTGGCAGCTGATATTATTTCGTCTCCCTTTACCTATCTCTTTAATCTTTCATTAAACACTAACGATATCCCGGAAATTTGGAAATCAGCTTTTGTAGTTCCTTTATTGAAAGGGGGAGATCCTTCTATATTAGAAAATTACAGACCAATCTCAAAGCTTTGTGTTCTACCAAAATATATTATAATGTTGTTTAAAATGTACCGATTTCATAGCTTAGTAATGGAATTAATTTGTTTAGTGTATAGACCTATCTATCTATTATAACTTTACTGCTAAAAAATGATTAAATAAATGTATTATATTAAGTTTTATATTGCATATTTCTGCATATTATTTTCATGTTTTAATGTAGTATATTTCATCCTCATCATTATTAAATCCTTGTTTATGTTTTTAGTTTACAGTGTTATTGTGTGCAGTGCATAGACGTACTACTGCTATTGTAGTATTACGGTTTATTTGCATTATTCGGTTTTTGAAGTACTAACCCTGCTTTGGAGCAGGGCTTCATAACCCAAGGTTAAAAACATTGCTAAAATTAAAAATTAGTTTTGGATGCAAACTTTCAAAATTACAATTATGAATCACTGCTTAACCCCAGAGTTAAAAAATGTTTAAACTCTGGCTATGTGTAATGTGAAAAGCCTAAATTTGAAACAGTTGAAAAAATTGACTTTATTGTATGTACCTGTGCAGTTTTGGATACTGCAGTGCTCCCATCTTTTCTCTGGATCTGTGGTGTAGCACCAGGGACCCCCATTGTTTCCATCTGGGTTTCGACAAAAGTTGGACTCCAGGTCAGCTTTTGGATGTGTCTTTGTTGTTATGCTGTGGGGAGTTAGTATTGAGGTCAGTTAGCTGTTTGATCAAGTATTGTTTCTGTATTTATTAAAGCTGTTTTTTAGAGTATTATAGACAAAAAAGTGAGATTAGTACATGAGGACATTTACTTTGGCTTATGGGGAAAAATTCCTTCCCATCGCTGACATGTTTTTCCCGATTTTGTCCTAGATATTGTCCCTCTGTAGTCTGTGCCAATGCCATTTACACATTCCAGTAAGTACTCTGTATAAATAAATCATTACAAGAACACAGAATTTGAAGGGAAAAAAAATCACCTCCACATTTATATTACAACATGAATTATTCTTTTAAAATTCCAAAACATACTAGAACTTAATTTATCAAAATGCCTCTTAAAACATTCATCAGACATAGAGAGAGCCACCCAAAACTAAAATATTTCTCAAAACTGATAAGAGACAGTCCTCAATGGATGATATATTTTTTAGATAATCCTCTTCACTTTGTTTACTGACCAAACTGCGCTTTGATAAACATGTGAAGATTAGATATTAACTCAGGGACAGAGAGACTTTTGAGAGGAAACATAGCATGTCCATTTTCTTATGTATAATATATTCATTATATACTATTTAAACCAATTTAAACAAAATTAGTGCACGTTGGAAAGATTTTAGGGAAGGGTTCAGTGTCATATGATATTAAACTTAAATCTCTAAAGTGTAATTAAATTGATTGAGCTATAAAGTCTTACCTTTTTTCTCATACAGGGAAGCACTCATTCTTCGCAGTATTTGTTCATTCTTAGAGTTGGCGGGAATTGTTACACATTCCTGATCCTTTTCAATGTACATAAAGGACCTGCAAAGCACAATATATATTATTGTATTTACAGACTGTATAGAGAGTATGGACTATACAAAAAATAATAATAATAATAATAATTATATATATATATATATATATATATATATATATATATATATATATATATATATATATATACACACACACACACACACACACACACTACCAGTCAAAAGTTTTGAAACACTTGCCTGAAATGTTTCTCATGATCTTAAAAATCTTTTGATCTGAAGGCGTATGCTTATATGTTTGAAATTCGTTTTGTAGACAAAAATATATTTGTGCCACCATATTAATTTATTTCATTATAAAACTAAAATGTAATTAAAAAAAAAAAAAGTTTTTGAAATTGAAGACTTGGACCAAATAATAAAAAAAAAAGCAGCCAATAAGTGCCCAACATAGATGGGAACACCTTCAATACTGTTTAAAAAGCATCCCAGGGTGATACCTCAAGAAGTTGGTTGAGAAAATGTCAAGAGTACATGTCTGCAAATTCTAGGCAAAGTGTGACTACTTTGAAGATGCTAAAATATAACACAGTTTTGATTTATTTTGGATTTTGTTTAGTCACAACATAATTCCCATAGTTCCATTTATGTTATTCCATAGTTTTGATGACTTTACTATTATTCTAAAATGTGAAAAAAAATTATAATAAAGAATGAGTAAGTGTTTCAAAACTTTTGACCGGTAGTGTGTGTGTGTTTGTGTGTGTGTGTGTGTGTATATATATATATATATACAGTATATATACTGGAAATACTATTTGACCTAGTCAATTATGAGAAATATATATATATATATATATATATATATATATATATATATATATATATATATATATATATATATATAATTTAAAAAATGGACAAGAGCAAATCACCATCTTGCATAGCACTTTAATATTAGATCAGTTAACACTACTAGTCCATTTGTAAAAGAAATGTGCTACCCAATATAACTAAAAAAAAAACTGTTTTAGGTGTGGTGTAAACTGCACCTGCATGTAAAGGAAGTTTCTTTGTTACACATGGTGGCACATTCTTCCACTGATTTCACAGTATACTGCATTTTGGGCAGTTTCAATATCCAGGCCCCATCAGTTTTAATATATGCATCTAGAACATCTGTGGATCCTCAAAGTAATTGCAAAAGGGTTGAGTTTCAAGCTACACAAATTAATTGGTAAGTCTAGCACTCTTTGGTTACAAACCATTTTTGATCAAGTAAAAATGTATCCATGTTGATCAAGACAGTTGTCTGGACTGTTGAGTCATAAGTTCTGGGGATTTTGCTATCTACCTAGATCACTAAAACCAAAAAAGCTCCACTGTCCAAAAAACATCCCTTGTAACATTCAGGAGGATTTTTAAAATAGAAACCCAGTTCTGCTTCTATATACATACTAAGGAACTGGGCATATCACATTAAGGAATTTGATTAATTTTGTATCAAAATACTGGGATAGGAATCGGAAGCACACTTTTGCTGGGGGAAAAAAAAAACTTTTTACCCTGAAAAAACTTCCTCTTACCTGTGCTTTTGGTGTGGCCCTTTAGGATACCTGGAGGTAACAGTATGAATCATTTTAATCACATCCAGACACAATTAGTGTTATTAATTATAGGTTGGTTTTGGTCAGTTCTTTTAATTCTTAATTATTTAAAGCATAACAGAAATAGACTAATTACTAAAGCATTTTTATTTTATTTTTAACAATTAATCGTCTTACCTGAAAAGACAAAAAGACAAAGTAAAAGAGCTTCTTTGTAAACCTCCATGTTGGAGCAATGACAAGCAGAGTGGACTAGTACTTTAGGAGGTTTTGAATCCTTTAAACATGACAGTTGAATAAACATTATAGTGCATTCAGTCATCAGTAAATCATTGTCGCAACAAGGACGTGGACCAGGTCATGTTGTGTTTGTCAATCAGTGTGTTCTGAACCCACCATTACTGTTTCTGATCACGATTTATCAGATCTAGACATTTGTTTGGGTTAGTGTCAGAAGCATCTTGCCCATTCATTAGCCAAGTGGATTTTGAATGCAACTTCCAAAAAAGAAACTAAACACATTTTTTGAAAATAATGGTGTACTTCACATAAGGCTATTCTTGTTTTGGAATTGCACCAAAGAAGTAAAACAGGTAATAAAATATGAATGAACAGAGAGACAGAAAGAATCATTCATTTTAAAGCAATTTTAATGCTTTTAAATACATCAGTGTAACAAATCAACAAGTTAGTGAGAGGCCAAGCGTCATCATAAGCTAACTCAATACACAAACAAACATCTAAATGTGCAATTGTGAACAAGTCCCATATGAGTCAAGTAATCCATCTAAAACCACTTTTATGATGCTTTAAGATTTGAGCTCACTTGAAAATACACCGGATGAGAAATAAAATCGCTTTCAAGTAGGGATTTTAATGATTAATTGATAATTGATGCCTTCAGCACCATCAATACTTCAGTTAGCATGCCTTGATTTGAAATCGTGTTATCCGATTATCTAATCAAACACCAGCACTTTCAGTGAAACTTTGGAGGTTTGTACTTGTGTGAGTTGCATTGCGTTACTTTGGTTCTTTGACTGTGTGTAGAAAGCCTTTGTCTGTTGCGTCAATGTTTTGGAATTAAGATTGTGGATACCACATGGGTGATGGAATGATGATGAGAGCTCCTCGGAACTCCGAATTCCAAGCTTTTCTGAACTCTACATAGTGTGGAATCTGGAGAACTCTAGAACTAAAGAGAACTTACTCTTGGTGTTCAGGCATAACCTTTTTAATTCTTTCTGCTTGGTCCAACCCCCAAATTAATTCTACCCATTCAGAAGTGTCTTTTGCTATGGAATGTGACTCTTTTTCCCTCCTTCTCAAGGTGATTTATGACTCTTGTTAGTTTTCTCAGTTTCCTGCTCAAAAGAGGGCATGTTTAATCATGCATTTTAATACAGTATCATGAAAACAATAGGTCATCTCAAAATTTAATCTACATCACCATTCTTAAAATGCGAAACTAAACTCGATGATAGTTGACATGATGAACTTATGATAAATGATTACCTTACTAGTGATACAACATGAATCACAAGAACACAAGATTAAAAATCACAATGTTCAACTTTGTCAGTTATAAAAGTTATTACAAGTCATAACACATAGGAAAGTTTACAATCAGGTTAAACTTTGTGAGTTTCCCACACTTTGGCATGTTCGTACACATGGTTGTGTATTTTGCAGTGTAAAATTATCATAACAGATTAGGGCTGGGTGACATGATGATATGATCGGATATCGACAATGTCTTATAAAAATCCCAATGCTGATTGCAAACAGATGATGATCGACAAAATCGGGAAATGGCAAAAGCATGGATCTGGGAAGTCGCCAAATATATTAAACAGTGTCCAGAATGTGAAACTAGCACCCACCACCCGCAAAATACGACGAGGCTGAATCCAGTTCAAAAGCTCCTCGTCCAAATTTATTTTCATTTTGTAAACCTGTAAGACATCTTGGAGTTGCACATGACAAGAAATGCTGTTAGTCCCAAAGACACGTGCTTTTAGAAACACGCTATTATATTTTTAAGAACAGACAACAAAAAAGCCATCAGTGCTCGTGTCTACCTCACTGTTTGTTCAGAGGCGTGCAGCACGAGCCTGTAAAGAGTTTTCACTCTTTTTTTTTCTCTGTTTCATTTGTCTGAAAACTGTTTGCAAGAATAATGTCATCTGTGAGAATGCTGCAAATGATCTTAGATCATCACGGGACGGGAAGTGCTGTGAGTTTAGTTTACTTTATTTCCACGGACCAGTTCATGGGTAACATGCATTGTGAATGCAACTCTGCAGGTTCAGTAATATATATCTTTGTATAAAATAAACAAAGACAAAAGTGATTAAATCATAAAGTAATGCTAGACATGTTCACCTTGAACCTAAAATTGAGTTATTTTCTTTTCTTTAGGCAGCATTAACTGTATTACCAAAATGCAATACAAACACAAATTCGATAAGAACACATTTGGCAGCATTATTTTGGGAACACAAGGGAATTTATTAGGCTTCTTTATTTAGATTATTATTGTCTTTAGTTCTTAATCTGTAGGCTATTAATCATTTTCCATCTGTTGTGTTGACCGATGCTTGCGTGATGGCAAATGGAGTCGTTGGAGATGGTAAATGTTTGGATTTGGGGAGGTGGTTAAATAAGATTTTTTGATCACTTTGTTATTTTATTGCTTTTTTCGTTTAGCTAAAGTCAATTTGAATTTAGAAATGTCTTTTGTTTATGTTTTTCGTGTTTCAATAAATGAATTACATTTTTAAACCAAAATCAATAAAGCAAAACAAATTCACCGACCCTCGGCAGAGGGGTTGATGATGTAATCGGATATTGCAATATTTTTAAAGGCAATTATCGATAAAATATTTTTGACATATCGCCCAGCCCTATAACAAATGTCTTACGATTGACCATCCATCCATCCATCCATTTTCCTCTGCTTATCCTGGTTCGCGGTGGTAGCAGACTCAGCAAAAACAGCCCATACGTCCTTTTCCCTGGCCACGACCTCCAGCTCTGCCTGGGGGATCCAAAGGCATTCCCAGGCAAGTCAAGAGACGTAATCCATCCAGCGTGTTCTGGGTCTGCCCTTGTTTCTCTTCCTAGTTGGACATGCCCGGAACACCTCCCTAGGAAAGCGCCCATGAGGCAACCACCTTAACTGGCTCCTTTCAATGCGAAGGAGCAGCGGCTCTACTCCGAGCCTCTCCCGGATGTCTGAGCTTCACACCCTATCTTTTAAGGTACGTCTAGCCACCCTGTGAAGAAAGCTCATTTCGGCCGCTTGTATCCATGACCTCATTCTTTTGGTCACTACCCAAAGCGCATGACCATAGGTGAAGGAAGGAACATTGATTGACTGGTAAATAGAGAGCTTCACCCGCTGACTCGGCTCCCTCTTCACCACAGCCTGACAATGCCATCAGAACAACATCATCTGTAAAAAGCAGAGATGAAACCCTGAGGCCCCTAAACTGGATACACTATGATCCTCAGCTGCACCTTGAAATCCTGTCCATGAATATCAAAAACAGGATAGGTGACCAGGGACAGCCTTACTACCTTACTTACTACCGAGAATGCAGACCCAGCTCTCGTTATACAGGGACCCAATGGCACGCATGTGATCTGTGATCACCATGATCCTAAACTGTGGACACTATGCAAGAACTATGGTAAAATTTCATAAGGGCAAGTGCAAAGCAGAATTTTGAAGATGAGCTTTAAAGCCAGGACCCTCATGAAATATGAAGTTATGAGTTTTTCTCCTCTGTAAATGCGTTCAGTTCTAATGAGCTTTGATTGGAGGAAAAAAGTTAATTTGACAATGAAGAGCCTGATGACAGAAAAACTTCTATCAGATTGTTTGAACATAGCTATACATAAATTAAATGTTAATTAAATGTTTACAGATTTTGTTAATACATTTACATCTGCATCCCAACTCGAAATAGATGCTTAACTGTCAAATGTGCATTTCTGTGTGACAAAAATAATGCAATATTAATTTATTAAAATTGCACATGCGAGTCAACAAAACTGCCCTTAAATGTTTTTCAATTTAAATGCCTTATAACCGACTGGTGCTACCTAATCAGGTGCTGTTTCCTTTTTTACATAAATACAGTATCATAGAATAAAAAGTCAGATTAGGATATGAGGACCTATACTTTGGCAAATGGGGGTAAGTTCTCTTCCAGTGCTGGCATGTTCTTCCTGATTTTGTTGTGGATTTTGTCCCACCGTATTCCGTGCCAATGCCATTCACACATTCCAGTATGTTCACTGTATGAAGAAGTGTAGAAAAGAAAGATTTATTAATTGATTTAAGCCAGTTTATAGGATATATTTATTGAAAAGACATTGTTTTGTAAACAGTATACTACAGCATGTTTGTTATGCTTTCTACGCTAATGAAATTAAGGCAATATTTAACTAATGCCATAGGTCAGATGAAAGGGAGCCTCATGGGAACAGTTTGTATTATTCTAAAAAGTAATGTCAATTGTGCTTTTTCCTTTGCCAATTATTAATTCCCATCAGTGGTGTAGATAATGTTGGGCCTGGTCCCACCCAAATTAGACCCAGGTCCACCCAGAATATCAGAAATATTCTTTGACTTCAAATATATATATATATATATATATATATATATATATAAAAGATTGAAAAATACATAAATTCTGATTTCTGAAAGTGTGAAGAACTGATTGAATGTGTCTCTTCTCTGTTAAGGAAAATTTGGTAAAAAAAAAGTTGGGAAAAACTTGGCCCATACATTTTTGAGGACCACCAAAATTAAATTCCCGGCTACGCCCTTGATTCCCATGATCAAACATTTACTCTATGCAGCAACCCTCTATGATGCAATTAAATTACTTGCATATGTGACCAAATTTCACACTAAATTGTCTGTCCGTGGTCAGGAACACTAACAAGCATGAAGAGGAGAGGACCCAAACGCAAGAGGACAATGAATGTGCTTTAACTGAAAACAATACAAAACAGAACACAAAACTCTCACGATGGAGAGGAAACCAAAAAACTAATAATAATAACAAAACCAACCACTAGAAAACAGAAACAAAAACTCACAACAGAGAAACAAAAAAAGATAAAAACTAACAAGCAAATATCAAACACAACAGAATGTCCAAGACAGGTGAAAACACAACGAGACTGACTAGGCAGAGTAGAGACATCGAACTGGCACCAGACAGAGCACACAAGGGAGAATAAGTAGGGAGAGAAATCAGAAGGGATAATGAGGAGGACAGGTGACACAGATGATCAGCTAATAAAGCAATGTCGTCACAAGGGCAGCGGGGCTGAGAAGATCAATGTTGCACCTGCAAAACACAAAGAAAGTGGAAAAACAGAAGGCGGGGTAATAACTGAAGACACACAAATGCACAAGGGAATGAAAAAACACAAACCCAAAGTGCATTCACACAGTACGAGACAAAACACAAGTGCCTGGACTCAGCCACAGAGGAAACAAACCAAACCAACCAAAGTGGCTGAATCCAGACACAAGACAAATCAGACAAAGAACACGTGTCAGGGCTCTGCCACAAAGGGGATATAAAATGTAATAAAATGTAATTTTATTAACAAAGTTTGGGAGGAGCAAGTTCAGTTAATACAACCAATCACACAGCCATAGTAAGAGTATATAAACAGCTGCTTACCTCTTCGTAGCATTGAGAGTTTCCAGCATTACACCCCACCTTCAACCAACTATGTCCATTGAACTTGAGCTCTTCACCTCTGACGAGGAACTTTCAATCATTCTGGACTCACCACACCAGCTCGTCGAGTCAGGGATCATCTCGCCATCTGCTCATGCACTTCCTCAACCTCCAACGGTAAACCGAGGCCTCCAGCCTCTCGCTCAGACACCATTTCTCCTAGGCGCCGTCGCCGATCTAATTCTCCCCCCATCCCTTCAAGACCTTTGCATACCTCCACAGCTTCCGCCTCTTCGATGTCCGACCGCCAAGCCATTCCCGCTATAGCCAAATGGATGGTCGTTGGACTCAGAAACGCTCTCGCAACTATAGATATCTCTTACCCTCAGCGCGCTAACAAAGCCCAACTCTGCGACCTGCTCATTGCCCATAAACTTCTTGTTTAAAGCAGCAAGATCACGTCCTGCCCTCTGGACCTTTCGCCACTCTCATGAGCCATCCTCCTCATTTGTCAAATACAGCTCTTCCTAACTCCTCCGTGTTTTCCTCACAACCTATCCATTAAGATAATTTTCATCCCTCTCTCTCCCTCTATCCAGGGGCTACGGGAGCGGATTCCCACATGAGGCTGCCTCTGCTGGAGAACTCAAACCCATTCCCTCCCCAACTTTACCCTTCTTTCTTCTATCATCCTAATCTCCCCCACTCCAGAGCCACTCCATGCGTGAGGCTGCCTCAGCAAGTGAATCTGGTTCCGAATCCTTTCTCAGCCAATCCAGACTTTCCAGCTCGACTTCCCAACTTTACTCTACAAACAGCTATACCTCTCGCCGTTCCCTCAAATCCTGCAGTCTCAGAACCTCCACCAGTCTCCAACCACCTCCACTCTCAAATCCTTGCAGGTGCAGACATAGATCTCTCCTTTATACTGTCAACAATCCCACACGAAAACATAATTAGGACCATAGATTGCAGTGAATTTTCAGTAAACCTAAAAAATCCCTCTCCCAGCGCTTCTCCCACAATAAACTTCGCCGAATTCTGTATCACCTTTGGGTGCTTTACTCAAGTTACAGTACTGTGCAAAAGTTTTAGGCACTTGTGAAAAATGTTGCATAGTGAGGATGTCATCAAAAATAATGACATAAATATTTTTCATTTATCACTTAATGCCATACAAAGTCTAGTAAACATAAAAAAGCTAAATCAATATTCGGTGTGACCACCTTTAATTTTAAAACAACATCAATTCTCCTAGATACACTTGGACACAGTTGTTCTTGGTTGTTGGCAAATAGGATGTTCCAAGCTTTTTGGAGAATTCACCACAGTCCTTCTATCTATTTAGGCTGTCTCAATTGCTTCTGTCTCTTTATGTAATCTCAGACTGACACAATGTTCAGTGGGGGGCTTTGTGGGGGCTCCCTGTTCTTCTATTCTGATCTTTTCTATTTGCAAAAGTAATGTTTGGGAGTCTAACATTTATATTTCCTATTGATACACTAAAGCTGAAGATATAAATAACCATCTTAAGACAAATGCTTTTGTGAAACATCTTATGTGCCTGAGACTTTTGCACAGTACTGTATATGCTCTATGTTTACACATAGACAATGCAAATTGACTATTTATCAATCATAGCCGAACTTTCACTCTCCTACGGCGGAAGCCATTTTTTCACGTACCATAAGCTCTTTTCAGCCAAATGCGCAGCACGAGTCTCACAGTGGAACCAATGCCAGTACTGGGGAGTGCTAGATTTAGACATCCATAATAAAGTATTCATCAGATGTAAGAGCATTTCATGCACGGTGTGCAAGTCAACAGAACACCAAACCACTTCCTGCCCCTCAAACCCACCAGGGGAGGTCCGCCACGACTGCCATCAATCCAACCAACTACATCCCCAAACCCAGCAGCAACCCCTCAAATTCATCCATCATAGATTTTAAAGGAAGAAGAGTAAGCTTTTCAGCAAGAAAACAAATCTGCAACAACTTTAACAATGTCGGTTGCATCAAACCAGCATGCCATTTTCTACACATCTACAGCTTCTGCGGAGGAGCCCACACTCACCCCATCTGTCTGGTCAAAAAATCTTCAATAAAACATTAATTCAGAAAGTACCTCCATACTCCTGTCATTATTGCAACACTAGCTTAAGAACAAGTCAATTATCCAGACAAAACTTTCACTCAATTTTTATTGTCCGGTTTAAAACACGGTTTCAACCCCAGTGTAGAAAGTCTGCCGACCTCAGACCTCATCTGTCACAAATCCAATCAGCCCTAGTTCAGCATCAAGTAGTCAATGATCTCCTTAACAAAGAAGTCAAACCAGGTTTCATGATAGGTCCCTTTGCCAAACCTACCCTTTGAGAATTTTCACATCAATCCCATCGGAGTAGCCACCAGAAAATTCTTGGAGAAAAAATGCCTCATCATAGACCTCTCAGCCCCTCACTGCAGGCCTCACCTGAGCATCAATTGCTTGATCTCAATCAATGAATACTCTCTTCACTAAATCAACGTCGATCAAGCCATACAAATGATTAAAAAAGTTGGCAGGGTGGCATGACTTGCTAAAGTCGGCATCACTTCAGAATTTAAAATCATGCTCCTGCACCCATATTTCTGGCACCTCTTCGGCATCCGTTGGAATAACAAATTCTATTTCACTATCCACCTCACCTTCGGCTGCAAAAGCAGCCCAAAAATATTCGATATGCTATTGGAAACAATCTGCTGGATTTTGTTAACTAATCACTCCATACCTTACCTCATCTACCTGCTTGACGATTTCCTTGTAGTTTCGCCCCACAACTTTCCCCCGGCTCTCCACCTTACCAAAGTTATGAACGTATTCTCCGACCTAGGAATTCCTATCGCCCAAGAAAAGACCCCCATCCCTTCCACTTCCATCGAATTCTTAGGTATCCAACTCGATTCAACCAAATTTCTTGCTTCTCTACCCAAAGAGAAAATTGACAGGATTATTTCTATCTCGTCCGACATCCTGTCAAACCCAACCCGCACTAATCATGACCTACTCTCCCTCCTCGGCCACTTAAACTTTGCCATGCACATCATCCTCCAAAGCTGCCCATTTGTCTCACACCTTCTCTCTCTAGCCTCTTCAATTCACTCCCTAAATGACTTCGTAGTCCTAGACCAAGCATGTCAGGCAGATTTACAACTTTGGCTGACATTCCTTAGACATTGGAACGGCCTCTCATTTTTCTACGATGACTTTATCTCCTCCCTCGAAGATATCCAACTGTATGCCGTCAATCGGTTTCTGAGGTTACTACCAGGGCTGTTGGTTTGCATCCTTATGGCCTCCCATTATAACTTAATCCCCTCCCCACTCGAAATCTTATATCCTGTTTGAACTATATCCCATCGTGGTAACAGCCTCCCTCTGGGGATCAGAATGGACATCCAAAAGTATCCTATTTCATTGCAATAACCAAGCCACCATCCAGTGCATTAATAAAGGCAGATCTCATTCACTAGAATTTTCGCTATTTCTCAGGCGTCTAATTTGGATTTCAATCCATAACCAATTCATCATCAAAGCAGAACACATTCCAGGATAAAAACAAAAACAGATTACTGACTCTCTCTCTCATTGTCTTTTTCAGAGATTCAGAATTTTGGCCCCAGAAGCGAACCCAACACCAACCCCAGTCCCTCCCTGTTCAGAACTGAAATTTCTATAAACCACCCTCTCAGACTCCTCCACCAAACTACTCCTTCCTTCATGCGTTTCTCCTTGAACTCTACAAACCTACCATTCCCAGATTTTTACCTTCTCTCCACATCCTCCTTCACCTCACACCTCAATCAATCAATAAACCTCCATTCAGGAACCATCAAAGGATACCTAAATGGCATCCATTTCTTCTACAAATTAATTTTCGGTCAAAGCTCCTCCACAATAAACCATTCCCAGATCTCACTTCTCCTTAAAGGTATCCACAAATCCCAACCCACCAGAACTGACACCAGGCTACCCCTCACCATCAACCTGTTAATCAGATGTTTAAATACTCTCTGACAGGGCTTAATTTCCCCAAACACCGCAAAAACACTAGACGCAACGTTCATCCTCACCTTCTTTGGCTTCCTCCTCTGTTCAGAAATCACTACCACAGCTAAATTTGACCCAAGAATCCACCCCACCATTTCGGACATTCATATCAGAGACAATGAGATACTTTCAAACAAAGATAAACAGATCATACCAAAAAAGGGCATCCAATTTTCATTTTCAATCTGCAAACTCCCATCCAGCCCTTCCATTCGCTAGCACACTATCTCCATTACAGAAAATCCCTTTCCAGAACACTTCTTGATCCACTTTTTGTAGATGACAAAAACCATGCAATTTCCCGATTCTGGTTCCAAAAACACTTCATCCGTCCTGACCAAATCTGGCATCCCTGAAAAACTATACTCAAGCCATTCCTTCCACATCGGCGGCGCAACCACAGCAGCCCAAAAAGGATTGTCCGAGCAAAAAATACATCTACTAGACTGCTGGTCATCTGATGCTTACCTCAACTACATCCATATGTAAAAAGTTCCAGGAATAAGGAAGGGAGCGGGGAGTGGGGTGGTAGTCCAGGTAAGTAAAGTTTTAATGGATTTTCAGCTTCACAATGGTATATGCACTTCAGCTTCACAACAGTATGTGCACTTTAGCTTCACAACAAAATAGGCTTCAGCTTCACAACTAAATACACTTCAGCTTCACAACTAAATACACTTCAGCTTCACACTTCGGGTTTCTTTGTTCCCGACTCTCTCTGACTCTCCGGCGTTCGCGGCAGCCTTTTCAAGCCCGTCTCCATCGTCACTATAATGAGACACAGGTGTTTAGTGTTAACAATCACCAGGTGATGGTCCTTACCGCTTCCTCTCTCCCCAGTGACAGACACATGACCACATCCCGCCCCACACCATACTAACCATCTCCATATCAGAATCACACAACAAGCCGTCATCAGCTAACCACGAGGCATTCCGGGACCCCCCCCCCCCCATCTCAAAATGCTGGACGGGCCTGCCACTGCACTCAAGGACCCTCCCATTCAAATCGCAGCAGGGGGTTCTCCCGTTCTAAAGTGTGCGAGCTAACTTAAGTTTATTTGTATCATGGGCTCCCCATTCGAAGTGCAATGAGGATTAGAATGCTGTGAGGTCCCCTCCATTGTGTCTGAAGGGGGAGCCAGGTCATTTTCGAGTGGCTAGGATTCACACCTTCACTCAGGCCGATCCTGCCCTTTCACGGGGGTGCCCCCCGTGATAGGTCATTGCAGACCCCTCCAACATAATCTATTCTAGGGCTCTCCCGTTCGATCAGCAGCGGGATATCCCGCCCGAACGAAGCGCAAGCTATTCCCTTTTATTTGTATCGTGGGCTCGCCCGTTCACGGCCGGGTTGACTCCCCCATCGAATGCTGTGAGAGCTTTTCCCATTCAAATGCTGGTTGGGCTTGCTTGCTCGAGCAGCTGCCGAGCCTCCTATGGAGCTCGCACCATTTGCCAGCCCATCGGGTGTGCCCTGTGTTAAGGCGTAACGATCCTGTGCACAACAGCTCTCCACGAGCTAATTTCTCTGCAGCCGATACCACCATTGTCCCTTCAGTGTTTCAACTTGCATGCCCTCTCCTATCCTACATCTCCCAGTTTCCTATCCCCTGACACATACCCTAGTGCGAGGCTGCCTCCGATAGTTTCCCAGCTCAATTCTATATTCTTTGGCACACCTGCTCATCACTCACAGGATAGGCAGGCGACACCCCCACCCCGTATCTTGTTCCGTTCCAGTTCATTTTTTGGGAGATAAGATATTCCATATAAATCACATCTCCTTCTAAATCCAAGGCTCCAAACCCTCCGCTGTCCTGCTTATAAGCTACTTTTGGGGGGTATTCGAGCTCATGTCAAGTCTCGAGCCCTTCACCATGGACAGTGAGCCACACGTTAACACTATCTTTATACAGGATTACATTAACAGCGAACTACTGAAATGTAGTTTTATTAACAATGTTCGGGAGGAGCAAGTTAATTTAATCCAACCAATCACACAGCCAGAGTAAGAGTATATAAACAGCTGCTTACCTCTACGTAGCATTGAGTGTTTCCAGCATCCCACTACCTCGCCATCTCCTCCTATCTATTCCATCAATACTCAGGTCAAGTCTCGAGCCCCTCACCCCGGACAGCAAGCCACACATGTTTACACTATCCTTAATACAATATGTCATGACCCCTTTAAACCTACACTATGTTACAAGTCATAGGCTTAAACAAACAAAATAAAATGGCTTATTATAGACTATTAAATAGAGTGCAGGTCTACAGGCTTAACAGGAATACCCATATACAGTACACAGCTGAGTGCCAACAGATAAACAAATAAAGCTATAGCACGTGTGGTGTTGTATTGATGATGGATTTGCAGCGCAATATGGCCGTTTACTGTACTGTGTGATTATAATGGGAGTGATTTGCTTTTGTTGCATCACGCTGCTCTTGTCTGGTGTAGAAAGGGTATTAATTTAAAAGTTTGGCTGGTGTTTTATCAAAGAGATATTACTATTCAATGGCTGTACATAATAAGTTATGTCCTCTTCCTCCCCATTCCACTGAATAATGATGTTTGAAATGATCAGAGCTTATTGTGTTGGCTGTCACAACATGAAAGAATTCTACAAGACTACATAAGTTTACACCAGCATTATGTAAACAAGATTTCAAGATGATCAAGTTTGTAATACTTATCAATACCTCACTCCTATTAACCATTGTATAACTTTATTTTCTGTATAGAGTGCAGCAGTTTCTGCAGCAAAACGCTGCCAGTACAAAAGCACAAGAGTTGTTTGCAGCGAACGTTGTCGTGACGTGCTGTATTCACGCTGTTTCAGCATGCTGTGTGCAACAGGCTTTAGAGCAAATAACCATCTGCCATAGCTCCTTAACATCAGATCAGACAATACTAAAAATGGTAAACATGCTTGAGCCGATGCAAAAATGTGTGATGGGAGATATCGCTTGTCAGTGAGTCAACATAATGTGGCCAATCCTTGGTTCTGAAACCTTCGAAAACAATGTGCCGACTTCTCATTTGATCATGCTGAATACAAATAATAAAACAGTTTTAAGTGTTGTGTGAACAGCACCTGCATGTAAAGGATGTCTCTCTGTTGCACTTGGTGGCACATGCTTCTGCTGTATTCACACGATAAAACCTGTTGTTGCAGATGTGCCACATCTGCCAAGTGGATTTTGATCTTCATGGGGACTTTTTTATTTATTTAATTTTTTTGCCTGACATTTTTTACCTGACATTTTGTATTAAATTATTGAAGTTGGTTTAGCTTCACAGTTTTTTTTTCACTAAGAATACACTGAGAGGGAAAATAATAAAATAGGGCAAAAACAGAAATACAGAGAGAATAATTCACTAAAGATTTCCTCCCACAATATCCCATCTCAATAAATATATATTCCCACCAGTGTCACAAATCAACAAGTTAACTATCAGCTGAGAGGCCAAGAGCCATCTTTTATTCATTTTTATTTTTATCCCCTTTTCTCCCAATTTGGAATGCCCAATTCCCACTACTTAGTCCTCGTGGTGGCACGGTTACTTACCTCAATCCGGGTGGCAGAGGACAAGTCTCAGTTGCCTCTGCTTCTGAGACCGTCAATCCACGCATCTTTATCACGTGGATTGTCATACACGACACCGCGGAGACTCTGCATGCGGAGGCTCATGCTACACTCCGCGATCCATGCGCAATTTACCATGCGCCCCACTGAGAGCGAGAACCACTAATCGCAACCATGAGGAGGTTACCCCATGTGACTCTACCCTCCCTAGCAACCTGGCCAATTTGGTTGCTTAGGAGACCTGGCTGGAGTCATTCAGCACACCATGGATTCGAACTCACAACTCCAGGAGTGGTAGTCAGCGTCAATACTCGCTGAGCTACCCAGGCCCCCAAGAGGCATCTTAATCTTAAGTATCGATCATTTTTCTTCTGACGTTATTTGCACACGCAAATACAAGTTAAGATCAATCGACAGCATTTGTGGCATAATGCTGATTACCACAAATATAATTTTGACTCATCCCTCATTTTCTTAAAAAAAGCAAAAATCAAGGTAAAGTGAGACACTTACATGCAAAGTGATTGATTAATTTTAAAATGTAATATAATCCAATTACAAGTACTTTATTTTTGTAATCTTATTACGTAATCCAGATTACATGTAATCCGTTACTGCCCAGCACTGCATGTAAACCCTTGTTTATAAGCACACTATGCAAGGAGGTGTATGAATCAAATGCATGCATGAGAAATCCTGATTAATTTTAGTGAACCTGTTTGTTCGGATGATTGAGAAAAAAAAGAAAAGAATGTCCTTCCTTTTACTATAAAATCTCTTAGGCTTATAATGGCCAACAATAAAAAAATATTTTAAATTGAATTGTGTGATATTTGACAATTTAATTAGTAAAAATCAAATATACTTTAAAAAAATGTTTACTTAATTTTTTTTAAAGATTACTCAATTCAATTAGAATTTGTACGTATATTTATTTGATTTCTTTTGGTTTAAATGTATGAATGTTTTTTTAAACTTTATTCATAACTTGATTCTTTATATATATATATATATATATATATATATATATATATATATATATATATATATATATATATCTTTATACATTTTTAAACATTTAAATGTTCAGTGAACCATAAACTCAAGAAATAAGAAAAAAATAAGTAAATAATATGTAATGCATGTAACGAATGTGTACATTTACTTAAAGAAGATTAAAGAACTGATCAAGTTAAGTATTATTCAATTTTATATTCAATTCAACTTTATAGTACACATATAAAAATACGCAGAGTAAATTAGTTGACACTTGTTCATTTAAAGATCAAATGTGTCACAAATGTGGGTTTGGAGAAATAAAAAAAGACACAAATGAGATAAATGTTGACATGCAGTAAGAGTATAGAGCAATAAAATGAACGTGGATAGCAAAGTTCAGTTAATTTAATTTGCTCATGGAAGATTTTAAAGAGATAAAGTCTTCATTTGCTCTCCATTTAATCTCACTGTAATCTAGGAGGATCTGATATGTGATATTTTTGTCCTATACGCCTAAATGGATTTTGTTTTAGCTCTTAAGTGTACATTGCAATATATTCATGCATGGCTGAGACAGTGTGTGTATGTGTGTGTGTGTGTGTGTGTGTGTGTGTGTGTGTGTGTGTGTGTTTGTGTTTTATTTTTTATTTTTTTACCTAGATGAGCCCGGCTTTCAGCTTTCTTTTTGCTCACTAGGTGAGATCATGTAGCTTAACTGGTAGAGAATAAATGTTGTTTACAATGCCTAGGTCATGGATTCGATTCTCAGAGAAAGCACATAGTGATAAAATGAATGTTGAGTGCAATTTAAGCACAATTAGATCAAACGATGAAGGGTCATTCCTACTATGCAGGTTATTTTCATGTCTTCAATCTCCAATGTTATTATTGGATTAAATATTACACTAAAATATTCAAAGATGAAAATCATTAGTTTTCTGTTATTACAATATAAAAATTAAATTATATTGCCATTTTTGCCATTTTAGCCATGTCCTTGGTGCTATGCACAAACTTCAAAAATGAAAAACTGGTAATATTCCAGGTGTTTATTTTTCCCCTTCCCTTCTCGAAATATTTCAAACAAAACAAGTTTTCTTGAATATTGGTTTATTTAGTACTCAGTTTATAGGTTTTTCCTGTGTCCTCAATTTAACTTTCCATACTGTTAGTCTTTTGTACTGTATTATCCCTTTAACTAATAGAAGCCAGTTTCTTAAATACATCATTCTCCAGGAAGTAACATAATTTTGGTGGGAAACTTCAGAAAGTCTTCACAATGGAACAGGAGTTCTTAAATGCTTTGTGGTATTGCTTGAAACATTCCATCCTGTTTGAAAAATAAAAAAATAAAAGAAATCTTGAAATCAGATTGATAATATCAAAATGAAAAAAGATGAATAAAAATAATCAAAATTAACTTCAAGTTGGTACCCTAATGTGAGCTAACTCTCAATTTGTCACTCAGCAATGGCAAACTTTAGCACTTTTGGTTTCTCCATCCTGTTAAGCATGATGGAAGCATTCATACCTTTATGTAGATAATCAAATAATTACCAAAGTGATTGAGATTGACCAGATCTTATTTCTGAAAGTCTGGCATACTCTTTTAAAGAAACACTTTCTTAAATTACAACACAAACATGTTTATGTTTTAAAAGTTACAGAATTCAAAAAGGTACTACATAACAGGAATGACCCATAAATGTAAATGGAATGCTACAGAGATTTTAAGTTACTTGAATTTAGTTGTCCCTCACTGCTGTATCTGCAAATGATAGCTAATTCATAAGAACAATCCAAAACCTCTTTTCCAAAAGTTCTGTGCTCAAACTTGAGGGCAATGTCTGCAGAAATACCCCAAAACCAAACTGCTGTAGAAAGCAGCTCTGGTCAGAAGAAAAACCCACTGGAGACCATACAGTCTGTCTGCTCTGTTGTTCAGTACTGTGAGGAAAACAAGCTGAGCTTCTAGCAACCTCAGATAAGTGAATCTGACCCCAGTTTCCCATCTCAGTCATTTAACCAGGAGGCATTTGAAGGAGAGAAGATCTCTGACTTTGGCAGTGGTGTCAGCCAACCTGCCTGATAGTTAATGTCTCGAAGATTTCCCCAAGAAGTTTGTCACAACACTTTTGAAATCTGCCTTTTAATTGGTACATTTTGTATTGTTTACTACAGAGTTTGAATGTGCCCTTTAGTATAAGCGAGACCAGGGCTAGTTGTTTTGCTCCAGTATATATTTCTCAGGGTGGCTTTGTTTTTGATAGTCAATTTCTATGCTAAATAGATGCATATCATTAAACACATGTTGAACTTTTGTGACAACATGCCCCAGTAGCAGGCTACAAGAGAAGACCCACTGCTAGAGAAAACCCACATTTGTGTAATTAGGCTTTTGACTCAAAACTTTATAGTTACTGAAATACTATAGCCCTTGTGACAACTCTTGCCTAACTCTTTTTTTCAGTTTTAAAGGTGTGTGTAGTGAAGCCATAAATCCAATGCCTTGTCACCACCTTTAGAGGGTATTGTTACATTAAGATATCACAGGTGCCTAAGAATGTGAAAAGGATGGATTTAATGGTCCTGGTGTTCACTGTAAAATAATACCTTTTATTTTACATTGAACTGGTAAAAACCAGCTTTATCATTATTCTTCTAATTCCATTCTTCCGCCAAAAAGTATAATTGTATACTTCATTTTCAGCTATTGAATACCTTTGCAAAAACTATTTATTTGTGTATAATTATTTGCATGGGAAAATATGAACTTGCAGCAATGTTCACCAGAAATTTCCCAGGGGGTTTGCAGGCACATATTTTTGCAAGGATAACCCCACAGATACCATTAAATGTGACACATGAAGTTCTCAGAATTTAGACTTCAGACTAAGGCCACGTCCACACTATTACATTTAAATTTTGCATTGATTTAGCTACGTTTACACATCTCATCCCCACTGGAACGGCATTTTCCTCCACCGAAAATTCAGACTTTCGAAAATACTCTCCATTAACTGCATACTTTAGAAAACAATGATGATGAGAAAATTAAACAGAATAATGTGGACGTGGCCTAAATTATGAAAGATCAGACCCACCACATGCATTTAGTATTTCCGCCAATTTATATAGCCACTTCAAACAGAAAATACTTCAAAAGTATTTTTTTAAAGAGGCTTGATCTATTGTATAATACCTCAGACAGTTGACTCTTCAGATGTAATTCAAACGAATTTTGTGATATACTGTATTTTATTATTGATAAATAATCAAGATAAACAGTATTGAGGAGAAATAGAGATTTTAAGAATTCTATTCTAGATATACAGATCTAGATTTTATATCTAATCAGTTTGCTATTTTATGAACAGAGTCCAAGCCTAAACGAATATCAAACCACGTGGTACAAAAACACATATTTTTCAAATGAAATAAGAAAACAATCAATATATATATTGTTCAAAGTAAAGACAAAAAGTATTTTGACACTTTCTGGTTGTCATACTTTGTGGAACATGCCCATATTGTTGTGTTGAACTACACCAGTGGTTCCTCTGCAAGAATGCCTGTGTAAACCTGAGGGGAACTGACTTCATACAGCTGTACTTTACTTTGTTTTAGTAGAAAATTCAGTTTCACATACCATATAAGATCATATTAATACACAAAATCATAAACACATATATACAGACTTTGTTAGACTACAATGAAGGAAAGTGGTCCTTCTCTGTGCCTGACAGAGAATTTTCTCACATCATAAGGGGCCGTTCACACCAAGCCATTTCTGTGTGCTGTTTTTCAATTGTATTTCTACGTAAACCAGCGTTAGATTGACATTGTTGAAAGCTGCATCTTGTCTCGCTATTTTTTCAGCACCTCACACAGGAACGCCACATTTTTTAAGATCCCATGTCTATTATTCGTCTCCGACCCTTCTAGATTTATACCTTGCCTCCACAGAATTATTAATTCCTTTTCTAAGTTCTCAGGATACAGAGTCAATTGGTCTAAACCTGAAGCTTTGGCTCTGACAGCGTACTGCCCAGTAACAGCTTTTCAGCCAGGTGACTTCCAGTGGCCCAAACAGGGCATTAAGTATTTGGGCATTTTATTCCCAACAAATTTTTGAGTTAATTTTGACCCTTTAATAAAAAGATTTTTGAGTGATGTGGGCATGTTGGCTTCATTACATTTATCTATGATTGGGAAGGTTAATGTAATTAAAATGAATTGTATTCCAAAATTCAACTACCTGCTACAGTCTCTCCCTATAGATGTCCCCCTCTCTTCAAATCAAATCACTTTATTGTCACACAGCCATATACACAAGTGCAATGGTGTGTGAAATTCTTGGGTGCAGTTCCGATCAACATAGCAGTCGTGACAGTGATGAGACATATACCAATTTACAATAACATCAAATTAACACAACACAATTTAAACAACACAATTTAAACTCTTATTTCAAGCAATTTGATAGCATAGCGAAGTCCTTCATTTTGAATGGTAAATGTCTCAGATTACATTTCAGTAAGTTACATAGGCCGATTGACAAAGGTGGGCTAGGCTTACCCAAATTTTATTTTATTATTATGCATTTCAGTCTCAGACATTTGGCTCATTGGTCGCTTCCACCTCTGTGAACTCCTCCCTGGTTTTGTATTGAACAGGAAGTTCTTGCCCCTATTTTGCCATTGCAAAGCCTTTCTATCAAACTAAAGAAGTTAGTGAAGTTAAGTTACACCCCATTATCTCGCATTTGCACGTGGTATGGACAAAAGTTTCCAGAGTGTTTAATTCAGACATTTATTTAAATGTTGCTTCAAGCATATGGCTGAACCCAAAATTATATATTAATATGTCCCCTTTCTGCTGGTCAGAGTGGATTGTGAGGGAGGTTAATACGCTCGGTGACTTGTATGAAAGTGGAATGTTGAGATCCTTTGAAAATATGGTTCAGCATTTCAGGATTCCTAGATCTCAATTCTTTAGATATTTACAGCTACGCCACCTGCTTTGTACTATTTGTGGGAGTAGCATACACCCACCTATAGCGTCAGATACTCTGGAAGTGGTGCTCACTGCTTTTGGAAAAGGTCATGAGGCATCAGTGTGTTACTCCCTGCTAATTCAGAGTCTGGGGGATGGCGCTTCAACTTCTCTCAAGAGATTATGGGAGAAAAATGTAGGGAGTGTGGGCTAGGATTAAAAAAAACGTCAAGTCTATATCTGGAGATGCAAGGGTGCGTCTTATGCAATTTAAGATTTTACATAGATTCTATTGGACCCCCTCTAGATTGTATAGACTTGGTCTCAACGACACACCCACCTGCTGACAATGCCAATCAGAAGATGGGGACACAACCTATGTTTTTTGGTGGTGTGTTAAGATCCAAAATTTTTGGTTGAGGGTTCAGAGATTTATGTGTGATGTACTGTGACATACATACACTCTGTATTTTAGGTGATGGAGCGGTCATTAATATAGGGGATAAATATATACAAAATTGGGTCCAAGCCAGTTTTATGATCAGCAGTCAGGTCATCCTTAGGGGATGGAGGTCGGCTGGGGCACCCTCATTTCGGGAGTGGTGCATAGAGATGGGAAGGGTGGTGGCATTCAAAGAAATGTCATAGAAGGCAGGAGAACTTGGAGTTGTTTAATGGAAAATGGGGCAGCTATTTGGCATATTTGGAGGGCTCTCGGGGAGGGGAAGTGGAGAGAGATGTGTAGTATTAAATGTGTGTAGTATTAAATATGTTTTTTTTATATATATATATATATATATATATATATATATATATATATATATATATATATATATATATACACTACCGGTCAAAAGTTTTGAAACAATTGACTGAAATGTTTCTCATGATCTTAAAAATCTTTTGATCTGGAGGCGTATGCTTAAATGTTTGAAATTAGTTTTGTAGACAAAAATATAATTGTGCCACCATATTAATTTATTTCATTATAAAACTAAAATTTAATAAAAAAATAAAAAAAATACGTTTTTGAAATTGATGACAAATAATAAAGAAAAGCAGCCAATAAGTGCCCAACATAGATGGGAACTCCTACAATACAGTTTCAAAAGCATCCCAGGGTGATACCTCAAGAAGTTGGTTGAGAAAATGTCAAGAGTACATGTCTGCAAATTCTAGGTAAAGGGTGACTACTTTGAAGATGCTAAAATATAACAGTTTTGATTTATTTTGGATTTTGTTTAGTCACAACATAATTCCCATAGTTCCATTTATGGGAATTATGTTTTGATGACTTTACTGTTATTCTAAAATGTGAAAAAAAAATTATAATAAAGAATAAGTGTTTCAAAACTTTTGACCAGTAGTGTGTATGTGTATATATATATATATATATATATATATATATATATATATATATATATATATATATATATATATATATATATATATATAATTTGTTTTTTGTGTGTGTGTGTATCCTCAAGTTAGACCACAGGGATGTTTGTTGGGGGTGGGGTTGGGGATTGGGAAGGCGAAAGGGAATTATGGGGGTTGAAAGTTGATTCAATGTATATATGTTTGCTTTTCTGTTTCATGTGTCTGAATCAATAAAAGTGTTAATCAGACACAAATATTTTTTTTGCGCAAGAACACATTGTCTAAATGGCCCTTACGGTGGTACAGAGAAACCACATAGCTGTCTGCAATCACAGAACATGACTCATATTTACATTAGTAACATCAGCTTTTGTAGAAAGTACATTATGTGCAAGCCACATATGCAATTATTACCCAACCCTAAACGGATGATTAATTAAAGAACTACGGTGGTGATTTACATGAAATAGGCTACTTTTGGGAATGTTAGATGTTGACTTTTAAATAGTATACTGCTGATTCTTTTATAAATATACATTCGGTTTTATGACCTCACATTAGTTTAGAGACTATATGGAATATTTGTACTTTTTTTTTTAAATGCACTTGCCACACCGCGGGACCATAAAATAAACTAGTGAAGGCAAAAAGATGATTAAAAAATGGTGACCAATAACAGCATGTAAAACTTACCTTTTATATAAATTTTAATCTAAAATATAGATTTTTTAAAAGTTTATGGGCAAGTTATGCATCAGCAACATATTTACTATTCAAAGGGTTTTCAAAGTTAAAAAAGTGCAACATTAATGTTGAAAACAACACAATTGCGAGTCTTTTCAGGGCATCTTTTTGACACTATTTTTGTTCGACCAGTCATTGGGAGTTATCTTCTGAAGTTTTGGTTTGTTCCTTCTTCAGTAGACAGGGGAAATATATTGACTCGTACAACTTTTTAAATTTAGTGCTGCTCAGACAGTACAGGATTGGATCTAAGAGGCAATTCAGATATGAGAGACAAGTAAGGCCGTCAAATACTTTAACAAGAGTAACTTTTTCCTCTGACATAACAAGTTTGTTGCGCTGTAGCTGCACCACCCTTGTAAAAGCATATGGCAAAAAGCAGAGAGCAAAAACGAGAACAACTGAAGTGACAAGGAACATTGCTCTCTGGAGCTTCGTCCTATCTCCCACCGTCTTCTGTTTAAGCCTTTTGATAATCCGTATGGAACAATAAACAAGAACAAAAAAGGGGATCAGAATCTGTGTAAAAAACACAATTTCCCTCAACAGAACCGTAACATTCAGTTGGTCATTTTCATTGCTGTTGCATCTGATAAAGCTCTGTGTCATCGCCGGAATGGTCAGAATCCCAAGCAGCACCCAGATGAATATGGAAATTTGAGGTGATCTTTTCAGAATCCTTATGACTCTCCTCTTCTCAGGATGGACCACGCTTAAGTACCGATAAATGGAGATGACGGTCAGAAAGGCAATGCTGGCTCCTCTGTTCAGAAACTGCAAGAAGAGCTGCACTTTGCAAACTATCTTATTTTCGCTGCATTGCTGAAAGTTATACGCCTTCACAGGCAAACCAATCAACAACAAAATGTCAGCCAAGACCAGATTGAACAGGAAAATGTAGATGGTTTTAGATTTCCAGAACTTGAGCTTGAAGATGAAGACATGGATAACAGTAATGTTTAGAAGGAGACCCAAAATGAACTCAAACATTACCACAGAAGAGTAGAAAATATATAGCGGTCTGTTGTTGTCTATGTTATCCTGACATCCTGTGTCATTGTCACTGTTATTCATTGTGTCGTTGGAGATCTTCGGATTTCCAGATTCCTTGGAACGATTGATTTCTGATGTGTATAGACTGCACAGGAAAGCTTCAGCACAGCTTTGGATGTCTGCTCTCTCACGAGCAGTGCATTTTAAAGCTGATCAGACTTGTAGGCAAAGCCCATCCTATGCTGGAGTCTTTCAAGTCCCAACCTGTTGATGCATTGAACACCCAGTGTCACGAATTGACTTAAAAAAAAACACACAAAAAATGTCCTATACTTGTTATTAAAGAGAACTTAAAGAGATAGCTTACACAAAATTGGAAATTCTGCCATCAAGCCACAAGTTGTTCCAAACCTGTATGACTTTCTTTAGTAAATAATTAGTGCTATCCCTTTAAATTTAAAACTTTCCTTTTAAATTTAAATGTCATAGCATTCTATGGCCACAAACACATTACAAACTTTCAGGACTTTATTAGCTCAAGAAGAACATGGTCTGGCATATGCTCTCTGTTTGTACACCAAGATTTAAAAAATAAAAATAATTTGGCCCGCATAAAGTGACATTTAGTACAAACGTGCCATGCAGTGTGAGATGGCCAGATAATATATAATATTTAGAAAATATTAAAGGGGAAATAATTCATAATAAAAAATACATTTATTGGAGATGTTTTATTTTATATAGGCTACTGTATACTATGCTTGTTATAATTTATATGCTGATAATTCCTCCACATGGGGAAAATATTTTATCACTTATTTTTTTCTTATTTTTTGGTGAAGCAAGTCCCTTATTTTGAACTTGTTTTTCAAGACCAGGTTGCTTGTTTCTCTATCGAGATCTGGCAACACTGTAACTGGTATATCACCCACCCTAAACACAGAGTACTTTCATTTTAAAAATGAAACTTTCATTTTTTTTTTTTTTTTCGTTCTAAACAGTTACTATTTGGAACTGAAGCTGCTGAACACCGGAACCCAGAACATAAAAAATTGTTTCTGCTCAGAACGAACCAAAATGACACTAACGAAAAGAATTTCATTTTTAGTCCCTGTTAAAGGGTTAGTTCACCCAAAAATGAAAATTCTGTCATCATTTACTCACCCTCATGCCATCCCAGATGTGTATGACTTTCTTTCTTCTGCAGAGTACAAATTGTGATTTTTAGATAAATATTTCAGCTCTGTAGATCCATACAATGCAAGTGAATGGGTGCCAAATTTTTGACACTCCAAAAAGCATATAAAAGCATCATAAAAGTAATCCATACGACTCCGTTGTTTTAATCCATATCTTCAGAAGTGATATGTTAGGTGTGGAGAACAGATCAATGTGTATGTCCTTTTTTGCTAGAAATTCTTCTCTCTGCCCAGTAGGGAGCAATATGCATAAAGAATGTGAATCACCAAAAACACAAGAAGAATGATTTTTTTATTTATTTATTTATTTATTTATTTTTTAAATGACTTAAATTATCTGTTTTTCACCCACATCTATCATATCGCTTCTGAAGACATGATTTATCAACTGGAGTCTTATGGATTACTTTTATGCTGACTTTTGTGATTTTTGGAGCTTCAAAATGTTGACACCAATTCATTTGCATTGTATAGACCAAAAGAGCTGAAACATTCTTCTAAAAATCTTAATTTGAGTTCAGCAGATGAAAGAAAGTCATACACATCTGGGATGGCATAAGGGTGAGTAAATGATGAGAGATTTTAGATTTTTTGGGTTAACTATTCCTTTAAAAAGAGATGTAAACTTTAGAACAGGATCATTTGTGCAAATTCACTTATTATTTTATCTTTTGGAATATATATAAATATATGTTACATCATATAGCTTTATTAGAGCAGTACTAGATCTCTTATTTATTTAAAATTATAAACATCTTGCAAATTTTGCAAGGGGAATGCAGACTTATGCACTCATAATGTCTCATAAGAGCTGCAATGTAAAATTGATACTGAGGTGAGCAATTTAAGAAAAAAATAAGCAGAGTAAGGCATGTTGACTTACCAGGCAAGTTAAAACAAATATACTGAGGGGGAAAAAAAGAGTTTGGTGGTTATTGATATTCGGTCTAAAACACCTATGCATATTGGAAGAGGGCTTTTATGGGCTTGTCTAGGCAAGCCTTAGTGGACTGACTCAGGGGCCAACATTGCTTTTTATAGCAAGAGGACATGGCCTGTTTAAAAGCTTTACCATGCCCCCAAGTGCATTTCCTTAAAAAGACTATTTTCAGTTTTGTTTTCTTAAATGTGTGTAATTTTTGACAATGCTACAATACGTTCTCCTATCCCAGCCTAATATGCAGAGACAACTATAATTAAGCCATTCATTGCCAATTCTCCTGAAAAGTTATCAAAACATTGCTTGGTTTGGTATGGCAACATCGGCTCAAACAGTGGTGTGAGTTTGGGGTGGGGCTACCTGTTTGAATGACCAATGGCAGACACAGATAGTGTTTTCGAGAATTCAGGACTGTTCAGTATTATTGCAATTCCCTTTGGTCTCCTTAGTGCCACAGATATTGCTCTCTTTTACATACTAACAGACATGTTTCAGATTTTGATATCTTGCATAATAATTGGCAAAAAAAAAAAAAAAAAAAAAAAACAACATTATTGCACACTCCCACGTTTTGGAGAACAAGAGTACAATTTATTTTCAATGACAATCAAGTTGCTTCTCTGAGGCTCAGGTTACCTCACTTGTTATACACATTACTAAGTGTGCCAGAAAGTTCAGTCATAACTTTAAAGAAGATCTCAATTTGGATTGTAGATGTTGCACCATCAACAGAACACAGATGCTTGTCTCCTATTAAAGAAGAGTTTTCAGAGCCTTCACAAGAAGACTGTTCTCTTAATCCTTTTGGATCAAGATGAGATCTCCCTTCAAACCCAGAGAAAAGGTATTAAATATGATTCAAAAATGTATTTATAAAATGTGTTATCTTATTGTTATGACAGATTTGAATTCGGCTCACCCAATCAGAATTTAAACACATACATGTTAGATGCAAACATACATGCACATTCTGTATTAAATGGATAGTTCATCCCATTTGCTCACCCTCATGTAGTTCCAAAAAAGATTCAATGAAAGTGACTGATTACTAGGGCCATCAAAGTTGCCTTGTTGCTTGGCAGGTTACTGTTAGGCTGATGAACTATATTACTTAGTGCATGGAATAATTTTTTATTCCTATTAAGATTAATAAATGTAAACTATTTATTGAATATTGGTGTTTTTACCGTTTTTAAAAGCAAAATGCCACTTGAGGCCATACGTTACAGTGATTTTACAGATCAGAGGTATTCTAAACCAAAACATGAAGCGGAAATCCCCTTAATCATGGTAAAATGACTTTAGTGGCTTCTTGCTTTAATAGTACAAATATGCCATATTCAGCCTGATCTCATAAACATTACGTGACCGTGGCAACATTTTTGCAGAATGAAATTACATTCTTCATTACACTTTTCGCTGTAGTTTCCCAGTGAAATGTCTAGCGGGGGGCGCTAAAAGCAAGTGAAATTTTGAGAAGTAACCAGATGAGATTTTTAAGGTTGATATTAAATGGAGGTTTTAATGTGTAAAATGTACCTCCCTAACTTAACCAAAAGTGAAAGTGAAGTTGTAGAACCTCTAGTCTTAATTTCACCAGGAAACTGCGGTGAAACGTTGAACGTGACACATAAAACTGTGCAAAAATGTATTTTAAGTAATGTTCATTCTATGAGACTAGGTCACAGCCATTTGTAGAATGAGAGCTGCACAATTTACAGTATAACAACAAATAATTTAATTTAAACACAGGCCTATTCGACCAGGATTGAAAGAGAAGCAAAAAACTTGAGTTTGTTGAAGAACATCTCAAAGTAGACCAGACTGTTGTCCAACAAAAGAATCAGGTATGAACTGCATTTAAAGAGTAATGTTCCATATTACCCTCAGGTTCAATGTATTTTAAACATTTTCATCTCTCTGATATAGGCTAGTTAAAAAAAAAAAAAAGACACAGAAAAGAGGAATTTTATTCGTAAAGGTGAAGGAATGTCAAGAATTGGGAAGGGTAAGGACTGCTCACATAGGATCCAGAGGAGAGAGTCTATTAGTACACAAATCCACAAGATGGTATGCCTGACTGAACTTTATCAAACTTTTAAAAAGAGAGAGATGCTAAATATCAGTCTTATCCAGCACAGGAGCAGTCCTGTACTGAGGCATTCACTGCCAAATTAAAAGACATAGGTAACATTGCTGATCAAATATTTGACAATGAAGAATCTCTAAAGAAGCATATCACTCCACAAGATGACACTATGCAAAAGCAGGCCAACATCTTATCATCAGACGACAAAGGGAAAGTCAAAGCTTCAACTTCTAATTTTGGTGACAATGCATTCTCACTTATAAATAAACGTCATCAAGGTGCCCTGAGGAATTATGGTAAATTCAGTGGAAGTAAGTACCAAACAAGTGGATTCAATAAAAGCAGCACTGCTCTGGCAGAAAGCAAAGATGCCCAGGAAGATGTTGGCTTTAAGAAAATCAATGACCACATCATCGAAGACAATGAGAACAATGGCCTTGCTACAAACCGTTTGCACCACAATAGTAAATGTAATAAGAATACATTAGATCTAACCAATGAAGTGAGTCGCTTGCCCTTAGCGATTCTAATGAGAGCACTAGCAGTGAGAACGGACCCCATTCTCAGTCTTACAGACCACTGCCTCATTATCCCTCAAGGCACACCGACCACAAAGATCAAAGTTTGGATCTGTCTGATGATGACTATGCCAGTGAGGCCGAGATAGTTAGTGATCTCCATGGGGAACATCACACCTCTACTCCCACCTCCAGTTCCTCAAGCTCCAGCAGTGATTCAGAACTTCAGATCTCACAGGAACCTATGGGTAATTATTCCAAGATAACAGAAGAAAAACTGGTTCAGTCTGAGAGCACAAGGGCAAGAGATTATAAGCATTTCAGACCACTTACTTCAGAACCCCTTACGAAGACTTTTCCAACCTCAGAAGACAATGTCCATTGCATGGAAACAAAGAAATCACAAAATTCAATCAGGTTTTGTATTAGCACTTAACATTTTTTTAAAATAGTTTACCATTTTCGTGGTATATTAAAACCAATGTTTGTAATATTGGCTACATATGCACTTGTAACTGTATGTCTTTGTGCATTCAGGACCTGAGACAGCAGATCATATCTCTGAAGCAGCAGTTGATGGACAAGGAGGCTCACTGGTTACATGCCCACAGTCTCCTGTAGAGCTGCGTGGAAGCCCTCACCAAAGAGAACCAGGAGCTTCTCGGCAAGCTCAGTGCGAATGAGAGATCACATCAGAGCTCTGGTTTCTCTGGTCGTCAACCTAGATTATAAAGTACAGTGAGAACAATTGCATTATTCATTCAGTGTTTCCCATGTTTGGAGTTAAATAGTATTTTGAAAAGTGCATGTTTCAGTACAAACCTTCTAGCTTAAGCCTGCCGAACTCCCTTGTCCAAGTTGTCACATAGTTGTGATAAGTTCACATATGAGCAGTTGAGACATTTTGCATGATTTCAGAGGAAATATGGCTTTGTCTATTTTATTACAGAGAAAGCACTGTGAAGACCAAGGAATGTCTAAAGCAAATCTGAGAGAAAGTTCTTGGACAGATACTATCATAGACAATAGAAAGTTGAATATAGAAAGCAAAATGTTAAGTATATCTTGAAATACTGTATATTGCACCACTCACATTTTCTTTCAAATTTAGATCTTCAAATCTACTTGAAATCATGTTGATCTAAATATCTCATGGATCTAAATATTGAAATGTACCAGTTGTGATGCTTTGAGAAAAATCAACCCTGACTTTTATTTAAACTTTATGCTGTTCACTTTATCCATTAAAGAGATAATGATTATTCAATACTGTACCCTCAATGTGTGTTGTATTCCAGTGTGAGAAGAGCAGAGAGGAAATCCCTCATGTAAGGAGTTCAACTCCTGCCTTTAACAAACTCTCCATCCATAGGAGGGAAACACTAATAATACATATGGTTAGTATGGTAACACTAACAAATAATGGTTTGAAAAAATTTCATCAGATATTATAATGGGATTTCTCTTTTTGGTTCCAGTTTGTATAATCTGACTCTAAATCCTATGGCTACCAAATACAGAGTGACTATTTGCCAACTATGTAAATGTTATGTTATATACTAGTATACTGTATACTAGGTCATATAGTAAACGATATTATGCACTATTAAAATAGTATATAAAAAGTAAATGTGATACTAGACAAAATGTAAATACTATATGTTTCTATTTACAGATTGGTGCAAATATAAATAATTACAAACGTGTGCAAATAGTATTTTTCAAATAAATGCTGTATTTCCTTTTTTTGGCCATATGCCACTTAACACTCCAGGGCTTAATTGAATTTGTATAAACTCACTGAGTTGTATAATGTGGTCTGAAAAGCTCTTTAAGCTCTCCAGAAATAATTTATGGTGGCTCTCAAAGCCCACTGTCAGATAATTGACTTTATACATAATTTATTCATAGATGTACAATGAATTTACCCTTCTCCATTTCAAACAATGTAAGTGTTAAATCCTGGTTTTATATTGCAATTGTTTAACCTGTTCATAATTTATGAACACAAAGACCTATTCAACATAAATGGCACACAGAGACCCTTCCGTGGCCAGCATGCCTCATCAGTTTCACATACTTTCTTTGTTCAATCACTGTGCATTATATTGTAAAATACATGCATAAGTATAAATCTCACTTTATTTGCTATTGCACACTATTAGAATAGTTTTTTATTTCTTATAATCCTTTAATGGACAACCAAATGGATGCTCTGTTTCCAAAGCAAAGAAGACAACAAAATGAACAGCCAGCTCTTTCAGTAAGTAGGTGTTCTTTTCTTTTCCATTTCCTGTGAATCAACATAAAAAATGTCATCACCCTAAGCTTATGTAAATAATGGAATTAGAATGTACTCAAGTATTAAACCTGTCATGTCTTGTGTACTGTATTGAATGCTTCTTATATTTTTCAAAAGGAAAGAGTTCTACGTGTTCCATTGGCCTTGACAACCCAGAAAACAAACCATGATTACACAAGGTGGAAAGTTTTTAAAATTTTTCTTTGTTCACCCAAAAATACAATTTTTGTCATTATTTACTCAACCTAATGTCATTAAAAACCCTTATGACTTTCTTCCATGGAACACAAAAAGAGAAGTTTAGAAAAATGTCTCAGGTGCTTGTTTCATTTTCAAGAGCACCTGGGACATTCTGCTAAACTTCTCCTTTTTAGCATAAGGGTGAGTAAATGAATTTTTGGGGGAACTATTCCATATTATAGTATATTATATGCAGTCTTATTGTAAATTCCCATTGGGGCATATCAGATTCATTGGTGAACTAATTCTCTCCTGTTATTTTCAGGGCTTGTGTAGGCCTGTGAAACAGCCAATGAGAATCCACAGAACAGCTGCTCTACAGTCAGCCAGCCCTCATCAGTGCTCTTAGAATTAGAACATGATGTGGTAATAACAGAAACTCAAGCATTGTATTGTATTCCACTGTATGACTTTTTATACCGAAATGGTCTCTGCCACTGTTTCTATTGTACTATCATAGTCATGTACAATTCACAATAGTATCGTAATGAATCATAGTATCATAATGACTGTTGTGTTTTCAGGAAAGTTTGTTTAACCATAATGTTGAATGGAGTGATTACCAAATAGCATCTCAAGCCAGAAAAGATAACATAATGGAGGAAATATGCTATCCAGACAGAAAGGTAAGTAAAATATTTTAATAAATTGCGTTGTGCCATCTCAAGCTAAATTAATATATAAATATGTATATAGTATATATACTGTATATAATTTTATCTTTGATTATTTCATTGAATTATCTTTATTTGGAGGCCTTTCTCAGCAAATATTGATAAATGTGATTAACTTGATTAATTGGCATATCATGTAATTACTTAGAATAAAACTTTATCAATTGACAGCCTTCATTTTTTTTAAGCATGCTGTAGTTATGCCTTCATTAAGGTAGCAGGGTTGATGGTCACAGAATTACAAGTTTTACAGCCTTGTGCTCAAGGTGATGAATTTACAAATGAATTTTTTTAACACAATTTTATAAAAAAAAATTATATGAACTGGATATAAAGAGACAGATGGCACCAGCTTTGTCGAATGACTCTGTGGTGATGGGGGCCGAGTAACGTCTGTGGAGAGCGAGGCCAGGAGAGGAAGAACGGTAAGGATTGACACCTGTGGGAAATCACATCTAACAGCTGTTTTGTGTTGCAGTGAGAGCTGGAGAGGGATAAAAGGGCAATCCAAACCGCCAGAGGGGAGAGAGAGACGCATGCAGCAGAGTGTTCTGTGTGTTTTTTGTTATGCTGAAAAGCAAATCCTTGTGTGTCACTGAAAAGTGGAGAAATAAAAGTCTTACATTGGATGTTTTAATAAAGAAAGCTAGAGACGTATCACAGACCCATATCTGAATTGCACCAGTGTGTATTCTTACAATACAACCCTTTCTCAAAATGATCTACTTTCTCCCAGGTAGAACGTATTTTCTTGAACAGATCACATAATCACATTTCGCAATGGAACGAAGGAGATCAGTGTTGACAAGTCTGTCATAGTTACCTTCTTCAATGGAGATGTTAAACACATACTGGCTGACAGGACTGTTGTATGTATCATCAATTATTTACAGAACAGTTTCTGCTGTGTTGCAACATATGACGTTGCAAAATTCATAATTCATAATGTCCATTCACCAGAACAGTAACGTTCCCACAGGCCCAAACTTTTGTTTTGTTTTTTTTGTTTCTTTTAATTCTATGAGTGTGACACACCTTTTGTTTGATTCTCTGACTTTCAGTTGAATAGGTCTTCAACTGTACTACATAATAGCTGTCCGCCGGGCAGTTTTTCTTCTGGCTTTAGGGTGATTGTTTGGCTTTTGGCTTCTAGGTACAACAAATGACTTCTTAACTGCTTTCATTTTAGATATATTACTATTGTGATGCTCAAACCACACACTCAACTTATCCATCTGGTTTGGAGGTTGTACAGTTTCCAAACAATCAAAGAGGTTAGAATAAAATCAAGCAATCATGCCCTTTTCTTGACATAAATTTACTACTCTCTTACTTTTCCCAGAAAAACTCCATCCTGATGGTACTAGGGAAATAGCCTTCCCTGGTGGCATGGTCAAGATTCTCTACACCGATGGTCGAGAGGAAAGCATTTTCCACATGGAACTGTTGTCAAGATTTCAAAGTAAGATTAAATTTTTTTTGTAATTTTTTTATTTTATTTTTTATTTTAATTTTTTTATTATTTGTTTTGATAACCCCCTTACTATGCACTAACCACAAACATGGGAAAAAGATGGTGAAATTTACTAATGGACAGAGGGAAATCCATACTTTACAGTACCAGCGGAGGATGTACCTGGATGGAACTGTAAAAACTGTCTACACAAATGGCAGGCAAGAGACAAAGATCTCATCTGGGAGGGTTCGCATAAAGAACAGTGAAGGCATCATAATAATGGACAAAAAATTATCTTCTCATTTTATTTATTTGTATTTTTTACTTTTCATATTATCAACATAACATTAGAAACTATTGTACAGTGTAAGTTTAGGGAATTTCAATGCAACCAATTGATTTTAGTATATATAATTTGCTAAAAGCAGACAGTATATAGTATAGTGTTTACAGTAGTATAATAGACAAATACACATAAGCCATATTTAAAGGAAAAGTTCTCTCATAATTTACTCACCCTTATGCCATCCCAGATGTATATGACTTTCTTTCAAATTAATCCATAAGATTCCAGTGGTTAAATCAATGTCTTCTAAAGTGATATGATAGGTGTGGGTGAGAAACAGATAAATATTTAAGTCCTTTTTACTATAAATTCACCTCCCTGCTCAGTCAATCTCCACTTTCACTTTCACATTCTTCTTTTTTTGGTGATGCACAATCTTCATGCATACACCCCCTACTGGGCAGAGAGGAGAATTTCTAGGAAAAAAGTACTTCAATATTGATCTGAAATATTGATCTGTTTCTCATATCACTTCTGAAGATATTGATTAAAACACTGGAGTTGTATAGATTACTTTTATGATGATTTGATATGCTTTTTGCAGTGTCAAAAGTTTGGCACCCATTCACTTGCATTGTATGGACCTAAAGAGCTGAAATATTCTTCTAAAAATCATCATTTTGTTCTCCAGAAAGACAGTCATACACACCTGGGATGCTGTGAGAGAGAGTAAATGATGAGAGAATTTTCATTTTTGGGTGAACTATCCCTTTAAGAAACACCAGAACAATTTAAAGTCTACTTTTAGTAACTACTTTACAATGTAAGGTTTAGAGAATTTCTATGGAACCTGTTGATTTTAGTATATTCAGTACACAGTAGTGTGTAATTATAGAACACTGTCTGGTATAGACAAATCTACTTAAGCCATATTTAAGAAGCATCAGTGCAATTTTATGTTTTTTTATTATGATTTCAACTGGCCTTTAAAGCGCAGCTTTTTGCACTCCAATAGTGTGGTGGAAACACTGAAATTGCAAACAAACTGCACCCCTAGTGTCGCAGCAGTGGGGTGTAACAACGGGGTGGATGTTCTTTCTCGTGCGAACAACCTGGGTTTGATTCCCTCTTTTTGTCCCACTTTTTCCTATCCTGTTTCCCGTCTCCACTATTCATATTTCCTTTAATACTACTTATAATAATAAATACAAATGAATAAAGGTGATTTAATCATAGTGAAGGTTGGGAGTTAAGAGAAAGGTTTCATCTGGTAAAATTAACCATGGTTTTAATGCATTTAACTATGATGTGACTACAGTAATACGGTGTTAATATAGTAACCATGTTTTGTGGTTACTATGATTTTACAAAATACCATGGTGATACTATGGTTACTGTAGTAAAACCATAAGGGAAGTTTAGGGATAGGTTAAGGGGTAGTGGTTGGTGTAGGTTGTCTTTGGGACTCAAATACAATAAACACGATGCAGTTATGCCCCTATACTGTATGTTAGTATGAATTAGGGATGCATATATTATCTGCCACTATTTGCACTGGGGTACAAATTGCATCTAACACTATTTGCACTTAATGCAAAAAAGATACTTTGGGCTGCTATTATATTTACACTTTGTGTAAATAGCATCTATCGCTATTTGCACAGTGCAAACAGCATCTGCCTTATTTTTACATATATTGTCAGCAAGTTTCTCATGTTGCAAAGAGTAGCCTATTATTTATTAGGGCTGAAACATCTCTCTCAGCACGAACACATCTGATACAGTATGCAAGTGAAGACGTGTGACCATTTGACCTAGTGCTCACAGTTTACTACATTGCAACACTCTGGTTTCAGTTGAGGGAAATTCCTAAAATAGAAGGGGAGAGCAGGGATATATATGTATTGTACCACTTAAATGTAATAAATGTAATGTTGTTAATAGCTTAATGCACTTCATATTATTCTGTATATGACCAATTTAATCCTCTAGTCTAGCACCTTCCAAAATTTCAGACAGTTTTAGTAATGGTGCACAGGGTTATTTTTTTTAAATGTTTTAAGTTTAGTAATAATGCTTTTTAGCAAATTTGTGTCTGAGGTTCGTAGTATTATTTACAATAAATCAAATCATACACATATGATTTTATAGTTTTATCATTTAATTTTCTGCATTTAGGATACATAAAATGTTAGCTATAGTCAGCCATTTTATTTCACTAACATTAAAAATGTCATTTCCACCACAGAATTCTTTTCAACACAATACAGAATTTAATAGAATAATAGAATTATTCAGAATTCACATAAATCTCCTGTGGTGCATCTACATACACTGTTGGACATTGATTCTGATGTCAACAATGTTTGAGGCAAAATTTCAAAGCTTTAGTCTAAACATTTTCTGAATACATGAGCAAAACCCAAATGTGTTAAAATTATACTCTCCCCTCATCTATCATTCTGTGTTGTAATCGATTAGAAATTATTAAAACAAATTAGGCCTACTTAAATCATTATTTGATTTATGAACCTGAGGAGCAGCATTCACTGAGAAGAGGTGGGTTTTTTGGACCCCAAAGCAAAGACTCAAATTTGTCCCTGGCAGTACCACCCATCCGACTTTCGTCTGTCTTCGTCTTCTCTTTTTCACTAAAAGAAGAAGCTAGTCGACTTGTGAGTTTATGGATCTCATTCACAACAGTCTTAACATCCACTTCATCCCGAGAGGCTTTCCATGTTGCCTCATTAAATGGAAATGTCAGTATGAAGTCGCCAACACGAAAAGGAGGAACACTTCGGTCCTGAGTTTTATGGTTCCATGGGACAGTTGGGGACTTGTGTTTATGGACATCGAGAGAAGGTAACTTGCATACAGGTGATCGCTTTGTGCTGTTACGAGAAGCGAGTTCATCAGATGCCACCTCAGATTTTTGAGAGACATCAACCATTTGCTTATGAGGAGCATGCTCCTTTTTATATCCACTGGAAGTGGTTTTTGAATTGCGGTGATTGTGGCATGTAAAGTTGCTAGCACAGACTTTCTCAGAGCACAACCAAGTGACTTCAGGACTTGAAGAGTTCAACACAGATTGACTCCAGCTTCTCTTGCCTGACTGAGTTGCATGCAAAGTCTTCGGTAACAAAAACACCGGGGCAATTTTTGGCCGTAAATAATGGCTACCTGAACAACATGCTCTTGTATATCTCTTCCTGTGGTATCCCTTCTGTCTGAAACTGTCATTCATCCTGTAGTTCATCAGGTCTATAATGTCATTGATCAGCCCTTTTTTGACTGTAATGTCTGCAGGGCAATCCAATGAAAGCGCAGGACTGTAGTTCACTTCTAAAAGCCATGGCTTGAAGCTGGCGTCAATGAGGATGTCAAACCCCAACAGCTCAAGACAGTTGGGGCTGGAGGGAACTGAAGGAATGGCTGTGAGCAGAGTTAACGTGATGATATTAGTGATCCTATGCCATAAGAGATGTTCATTGATGCCTTGGTTGTGAAGAAAGCAGCGAAATTTGCTCATCGTCCACTTGCATCCACGGCCAACTCGTTCTTTATCTGTAGTGTAGCACAATCCAAACTTATTGATGCTGGTGTTCGTCAGATGTGAGTATAGATTGTCTAAAGAGGCCAGGTTGTATTTTTCTGTCGCGAAACGCACCAAGCCTTCCTGGTGCATGTAAATTACAAGAGGTGAGAAGCTCTTTACGCAGACGTAAATACGCAAATCGAACTTGTATCCTGAAATGAGAAGAGGGTTGCTGATGTATCTCTGTATGATCACTGGAGAGTCGTAAGCCAAGTCTTTAATATCATCAAAGAGAAAAATACCTCGTCCTCTTGACAGATCAACTGGTTTACAAATCCAATACCGAAACTTCCCTCTATCAGCTGTAAAATTCTTGGTGTACACCCCTAGAAACTTTGTGTATTCATTAGGCAAGATGAAAGCAGCCGGGCTGAAGTCATACACAGTTGTACCGTAAGCACTTTTCATTCTCCTCAAATGTCGTACCAAACAGTCCTTTCGCGTGATGTGGATCGTTTTGGGTTGATGGTTCAGTCTCTGCCAAGGCAAGATGTTTTCATAGTCAGAGCTTCGGAAGGCGGAGGTTCTCCAGTAGAGGTTCCAGTCTCCATCCTCATGCTCCTGTTCGTCATACTCTTCCCATCCACGTTCCAGGAGAACCTCACGTACAACCTGCGGAGCTCCTCCATGTAGTCGGAACACCAGGGGAGCAAAGCCACATTCCCCCTCAGCCATAGAAATCCCAGTGTCTCAAAAAGAAGAAAAACTTTAGTCAAGCAAGCCAATTCTCTGAATTATGTTTGTAAGTGGAAAAATTACAGTGCATTACATTGGTTTAAGTGTGCTTACAAACTAGAGAAAGCTCTGACGGAGTGTATGACAGACAGGAATGTGTAAGATCCATTTTGAAGGTGTGGAAAAAGCCGTGTCCATTCAAATCAAGCAAGAATACAGCAAACTGGATTTCTGAAATGACAATTGAACCATTTGACTGAAATTTTCATTTGTCAGTTGATGACTATGTCAGAGTGTGTTGCAGCAAAGGTTTATTTTTTAAGTTTACAAGTTACACCTTAGGATCAGCCACATTATGCCAACTCATTGACAAGCGGCATCTTCTATCAGACATTTTTGCATCGGTTCCAGTGTGTTTACCCTTCTTTGTGGTGCGACCAGAAGCATGTTGCATTAGTAGCATGGGAGCCCTGGTTTCAGACCCCCGTTGAATCCAGGGGCCGGTCGCATAAAACTGTTTTAGACTAGACTTACTAGTTAGTCGTCTAAAATGTTGGTCTTAATTTTTTCAGTCAGTTGCATAAAAACCTAGATCGGTCTAATTTAAGACTAAAATGTATGACAAAACACCCATAGGCTAACTTTCACTGACATTCTATGTTGCCATGGATAATAACTGTCAGCTGAGCCAGTGGGGGCTTCAGTTGAGCGCTGAAAGGGGCTTGATTTGAGACTTTGTTGAAGACTTTGACTTCAACAATGGTAACAAAATGTGGTGTGTTTTTTGTTATTTGGGTTAAAATCACTAGATTTGTTCATTAGAATCAATTTTGAAGCACTGTGGTCCTCTAATAAGCAAATATTTTCAGTGAATGAAAACTGCATTGAGTGTCCACTGTCGGCCATTTTTTTTTAAAGCTGTTCAGTGTCTTACTTTTCCCACAATGCAATGCCAATTAGACTGTCTTACCAAAGACAACTGTGAGCTTGTTTTATGCAACAGGCTTTCTATGGTGTCTTTAGCTAGTCAAACTAACTGTTAGACGCAGTCTTAAGTTAATGGCTCTGTTTATGCAACCGGCCCCAGGAAGTAATTGCATTCACATAATCAGTGATGAGCGTGATTCAGAAGTTGCATTTTTCCTTCTAACATTAAATTTTTACTCCACTGATGGTTAGGTTCAGTTTATGAGTTGGGGGGTACAGTTTATAAAATATGCATTCCTTTTTACTGTATTACAGCCTGTACAGGTGAAAACAACTTGCTTTTGGCACCCCTCTGTGGACATTTCACCCGAAAAATGGAGCTCTCTAACGCTTTGGCCACTGGGGGCAGTGTTTCGAATTTCAGTAAGCACAGACCGATTTAAGCTAAAGAAAAGTCAACATACTGTTTCCGATTTCATTGTGAGATCAGTCTGATGACACTTTAACCACTGAAATAAATGGATTCACAGCATTCTCTGACACAATGTTAACTCTTAGTGTGTAGGTGCCCCATTGGATATTTCTGATAAGAACTGTTATCAAACATTGACAGAATTATTATTATTATTAGTAGTAGTAGTAGTAGTAGTAGTAGTATTATTATTCAGTCTTATTACAAAATACATGAAAAACCCTGCACTGAAGCATTTTTACAAAATCTACTCTTAATATTTACCTCAGGTTGAGGATATCCAGTACATTATACTGTAAGTCCAACTTTTCACAGCGTGTAGGGTGCATTCGCATATAAATCACTCTTACCTGATTGAGCTTTGTTACCTGGGAGATCCTCGACACAGAATTCCTGTTAGACAGGTCGGGGCTGCTGTTGTGTCCTCCGCTCTACCTCTGGTCATCTTTCGTTACCAGGAGACCGACGCGGCCTTTGAATAAAAACGCGCCATTCGAGCCGCTGACGCGCAGTGTCAGGTTGCGCCCAGAGCAGGTGACGTCACAATTTATGATACAGCGTGAAACATCGAGATCTTTCCTGACCTATGACTTACAGAAGGAGGATATTTATTTTTTTCATTTTTCATTTTATTTTTTTATTTGTATATGTTTTATTTATTTTCATTTATATATATATATATATACTGTATAGGCTATATACATCATTATTATTATTATTATTCACCTTCACTTCTTACCTATGTGACTCAGTGAATGAAGTTCAGACATTGTCGAAGCTGTTCTATTTTGCTTGTATTATTAAACATTTATATTGTAATAATAGCTAAACCTTAAAGGGATAGTTCACCCAAACATGAAAATTCTCTCATTATTTACTCACCTTCGTGCCATGAGTAAATGGTGTGAGAATTTTCATATTTGGGTGAACTATCCCTTTAAGGTTTAGCTATTGTCTAATTGTACTCAAGAATTGTGCTCATTTTCTTTTTTGTGTGAATAACCTTTTAAATGTGCCAGTTTTGTTTTTGCACTCATGATTATATTAGCTACACTGCATAGGACTGAGTAAGAGAAGATACTTTAATGATTTTAAATGGGTATAATATATACAATTATTTGCATTATTATATAATACTTCTTCCTTTCCAGCACGGATAGTTCATTGTATGAGTTTCAGGTGCTTTTTTTACCCTGTTGAATAAAGTGCTTGTCATATTAAACAAAGCTGACCATCGATTCCTGTATATTAAGTGTGGAGATCTTTGCTTAGATTGTTTACGCTATCACGTGTTTTCTTTTTTTTATTATTATTATTATTTTTTTTTTTTCATAACCCTCCACCTTGTGACAAATGCTCAGACCTAATACAAAAAATATAGACAGGTGGAAAACACTGCCGCACTGTTGTCATCAAAAATATTTCAACAAAAGCTAATGTAATGTCCAAGAGATCCTTGTATGACCAGTACAAATGCTGCCATCTACTGCTCACAACCCAGAGCATTGCAGAACTCTGTTTTACAGTTGCTTGAGAGCTGCTATAAAATAATTTCTTGCAGGCTGTGAACTTGCTAAGTTACACATTAATTAACATCATTCAGAGATAGAATTAATGTATGGCTTTTTCTTAAAGATTTGAATTGCATGAACTCTCAATATCCAAATGCTGATTTATTTTAATTTAACCGTTGCATTGATTCGCTGTTCATTTTCAGCATTTTGTCTTACATACTGTTCCTAACAATTTTAATATGCAGTCACTGCAATGCATTTTGAAATAGACTTTTCCATGTGGATTTTTGTCATTTTCTCACAACAAAACATTCTCATAGTTTGTGCATTTAAGTGCAACATTACAAATTATTTGAATACAACATGAACATCAGAACTGGTTTTATTAACGTAATGACTCACTCAGAAATAGTTTATGATAAAGATGCATATTATATGATCTTTCCAGTATATGAGTATCTCAGTAAGTTCCTGTATTGTGCAGATGTGCCCTTTAGACATTGTTTATAAAGCTGTAAAATTGTCTTGTTGCCTTGTATGAGAATAGTAGGCCTGTGCAGCATCCCTATCAATTTTAATACTACGGATTTAAAGCTTATGGCAATGTGTAATTTTCATGTGCATTTTCATATCACTTATATTCTAGGTTAATTATTATTATTATTATTATTATTATTATTATTATTATTATTATTTGGTCATTTAATTGATATTAAGGGGTTAAATCTGTTTATAGAAGGAAGATAATTAATGGATAATTCTTTTTATTAACTGGATCTTATCCATTGATTTTTATCATGTAGATTTGTCATACAATATGACACCAAACTTTGATCTGATCTGATGCTCAGTACAGTAATGCAGTAAGAAACTGGCAAAGTTGCTGGTGTGATTTTATTCAAAGTCATGATGTTTTCGAGACATTCTTTTATACTGATGTAAACTTGCTCCATATAGACATAAATTGTTAATGCAAGACTATTTACGATCATATTTGATATGATCTCCTAAGCTACTGTTCTAAATGATCACTTTTAGTAATTAAAGTCAGAGACCAAAAGTATCACTGAACCTGAAGTATTCACATTGCATGAAAATTTAACATCTGAGCATGCTATATAAACAATAAACAGCGGTATTATAGTGGTTCAAGAGCTTTTTATGTAAAGTTATTTTGTATTTTAATGCATATGATACTAAAATAAATTATTTGTGTACACACTGTAAAATGCAATAAGTTGACTTTAAAAAAAAAGTGAGGAAACCAATTGCCTTAAAAAAAGCAAGTAAATATACTTATTTGGCTCAAGTAATGTGGACTATTCCTAGTTCACTTTACTTGAGCCAAATAAGTACATTTACTGCAAAAGAAGTACATTTACTTAGATTTTTAAAGCAATTGGTTGACATGCTTTTTTAAGGAGTTTTTAATTATTTTGCAGTGCATTTCAGTTACATTAAGAATTAAACGGTGCTCTTAAAATATGTATATGCTTCATCAAAATACAGGAATCTATCTCAACACTCAAAAATACTGTAAAAATAGTCTTTCAAATAAAATATTAACATTCTACACACTGAAATACAAATTGGGGCAGAAACATAACATCAACCATGTATTTACAACTGTGTCTGGCTAATAACACATTTTTCATTCACATTTTCATGTACATAAACATATTTTTCATCTTTGAGGTCAGTCTTCTCTGGATTAAACATGTAAGTCAATTGTTCAGTTGGTTGCTTGTACTCATTGTACTCGACATATAGGTAAGTTACCATGGTAAGGGCTAGAAAAGTTAAAACAATGTAAATCTTGGTGGACAGGCAGATGTATGTGCTGTAAGCGAAGGCTATTACAAAACCGAGTGACTCCCACATGCGGTAGTTGGCAAATGCAGCTTCTTTGTGATCAGCAAAGAGAATACCATACAGTGCTGCGATGCAATAAAAATAAAATATAACTTTACTTATAATGAAATATAAAAATAATGCAAATAATGCATATATTTATAACATAAAGCACTCACCATTGGTTTGTGTTTGCCACACAGCATCTGCCATGCCCCACAGGGCAGAAAACACAAAAAATACAGGCAGCTGGTCTGGATGAGGCTTCCAGTACAGCAGACCCAAAATACAGCCCAAATTTGTCAGTGCAGCTGTGAAAGTCGAGAAAGACAGAATTAACATCAAATCCAGCAATCATATTTAATGGCAATCTGTTCTTGCCTTACCCAAGCAAAAGAGGGCAATTCTTCCAGTGTATGCTGCCAGTCTCCCAAAAGCAAATGAGCACAAGGAGTTTGTAGCACCGAAGCAGATCATGACAAAGCCAACATAATGTATCCCTAACGCACATGTCACATAGTTCTGCAGAGGAAAGAGGATCACAAGCATATTAAAGGAATAGTTCAGCCAAAACTGAAAATTCTGTCATCATTTACTCACCATTATGTTGTCTTAAACCTAAAAGACTTTCTTCCAAGGAACACACAAGAAGAAGTTATTTTGTTTCAAGGTTCAATCAAGATTTTCAGTGAACAACTATTATCAGTCTGTTTTATCACCAGTGTTGGGAAAGTTACTTTGAAACTGTCGCTTTCCAAGCTACAAGCTACTCAACTTAAAATGGTTAAACTACACTCGAGCTGCTTTTTAAAAAAGCAGTTTACACCCCACACCACTGCAGTGATACTAAGGGTGCAGTTTGTCTTCAATTATCTGAGTGCAAACAGCCGCACTTGAAAGAGGAACTCACTAAAATGAATCTGAGCTTAAAAGCTTCAGTCACCTTTCAAAGGAATAGTTCACCCAAAAATGAAAATTCTCTCAATTTAGTCATCCTCATTCCATCCCAGGTGTGAATGACTTTCTTCTGTGGAACACAAACAAAGATTATTAGAAGTATTGCTTAGCTCTGTATGCCCATACAATGCAAGTCAACAGGGTCCAACACTTTGAAGCTCCAAAAAGCACAAAAAGGCAGCATAAAAGTAATACATAAGACTCCAATGGTTTAATCCATGTCTTCAGAAGCAATGTGATAAGTGTGGGTGAGAAACAGATAAATATGTCAGTCCTTTTTTCCTATAAATTTGCATGTGAATCACCAAAAACAAAAGAAGAAGAACTCTTAGGAGAGAAGAGCACTTAAATTATTTAAAAATAATTTAAATATGGATCAGTGTCTTACCAATACCTATCATATCGCTTCTGAAGACATAGATTAAACCATGGGAGTCGTATGGATTACTTTTATCCTGCCTTTACATGTTTTTTGAGCTCAAAGAGTTGGACCCTATTGACTTGCATTGTATGGATCTCCAGAGCTGAGATATTCTTCTAAAAATCTTCCTTTGTGTTCAGCAGAAGAAAGAAAGTCATAAACATTTGGGATGGCATGAGTGTGAGTAAATGATGAGAATGATGAGAATTTAAATTTTTGGGTGAACTTTTCCTTTAAATAAGCGACCATGGTAGCCTTTAAAATTGCTCCTTTTGTGTTCCACAGAATAAAGAAAGTCGTGCAGATTTTTAATGAAACATGGGTGAGTAAACGGTGACAGAATTTTGTATTTTTGAGTGAATTATTCCTTTAAGCTCATACTTCAGAACAAGAACTGATATTCACAGCCTCTGTTTATTGTACCTTTGTATATTCACCAGCTAGAAAGCTTTGTTCAAACCCACTGTACATGGTCAATGGAATGAGCAGCAACAATTTGGGGTTTCTCAGGAGCTTAAAGGTGGCCAGAAAGGTGCTGCAGAAGGATACGTTGCCCTTGTTTTTCCGAAATTCTCTGGCCAGATCTCGGTCTATGTTGTCCAGAAACACAGCCACAAATATTATGGCCAGAAGCCCCACACCTACATGAACCAGAAAACAATTGGTTAGACAGTCTTACTGGAACTGAAACTACATTTTTACAATTTGGGAGAAAAATGTGAGTGGTCCTTGCAACTAATTCCTTCCAAATAGTAAAGCTAGATATTCTGTGAATTATTTCATTCATAATGTCAAAGAAAAAGCCTATTCTTATTCTTAAGATAATCTTTGTAAGAGATGCAGAAAATTATATTTATATTTCACTACATAATATGAGCTAGTCTGGCCACAAATATGAGTCGTTGTTGCCTACCAATGTAGCAGCCTAATAGTGTATCCACAAGGCGTTTTGCTGGACGGGTTGTGTTTCCAGTGGTGGTAAAATTCTCAATGCATAACCCCACTCCACAGTACTGCAAGTTCTCCTCTGGGATTTCAGCTATAAATACAGATTAATATTCAGTGCACTTAAAACAGAGACCAGTTGATTACAGCATTGTATTAAATTCAGCTCTACCTATGTTAGAGTCCTGTCCAAATATCAGGGATGACATGAGGTTGCCCCACACTGCCGAAGACTGGAAAATGAAGAAGAAGATGCCAAAGTACTGGTTTATGATGACCTGGCTTTTCTTGTTGACTTTCTGGCTTTGCATGTTGCCACTTATTGTGAGATAAGTACATTTTGCAGACCAAAGAGGAGAACCTCCCAAACCCAGAATGGCCGAGGTGGACATCAGGCTTGCCCTGCAGAGAAAATATTTCAGAAAACTGCTTAAATGCACTGCAGATATCTTAATAACTAAGACAGAACCTTGATCTAATCCCTGAACTTTTTATTAAAGGGGCAATTCACCCCAAAATGTAAGATTCTGTCATTATTCATACACTGTCACCATTCACTTACTAACTAAGATTGATTTTTCTTTTTTTTTTTTGGATTTGCTTGGTAAATGTCTTCATCTTTTTCTATTTCTTTTGCCAGGGTCAGCTGTACAGCTCTTTGAAATAAATAATTTGGCGACAAAGTGACTTGGAAGTACCTTGTAGCTGTGCATTAATGAACAAAATTCCCCTCAAAACACCTTTGAACGTCTGTCTTCCAATCAGAATCAGGAATTCAACTGTGCCGTGGAATAAGCACTTTCAATTGACGTCTACAGGGCGAACGTACAATTGTCTCCCATAGACTGCCATTGTAAGTGCACTGATAATGCATTCTTTTTGTTTGTTAAGTTTTATCTTGTATTTAATGGAGAATATTTTTTTAGGGCCTGAGATTTGGACAAGCTGTGTCTCACATTTGCACAATATACTGTAATGAATGATGGTGTGTTTTGAACTTTCTCTGTTGCTGAACAAAGCAACAATGTTGCAAAAGGCCAAGATATGAACACACCAGCCTGGCGATAGGTTTCCAAAGGAATATGTCACATAACAACCCATGGAAATAACGATGGTCCATTTACAGCCCAGATTTTTGATCATTATGGGAGGCAGAAACATCGAGGACAGAATAATGGCTCCATAGATCACACTAAGTGATATAACGCCCATTCCTTCCTCTGCATTCAGACTGCTCTGTAATGTACAAGATTACAGTATTTATCCACTCCAAAAAAAATAAAAAATCAATCAATAAAACAATTTAGCCTAAGATTTACCCATTTCAGATTAATAAAATTTCAGCAAATTGTGTAATTTTTAACAAATGTAAATTAATAAAACTGAAAATATTTACTTTTTTCCATTTTATGTTGTTCAGTTAGTTCAGTTTGATGACATTTTGTTATAAAATTGAAATGCATAAATCTTACAATTATTTTTCAATTCAAGATTCAAGTGAACAAATCAATACGAATAACATTCGGTTGTGCAACAAAGAAGCATAACTTAATTGAGAGTTTGTAAAATATCACATTGTCCTTGTATCTGGTGGTCAATTTTAACCAAAGCAAGTGAGGAATGTTACACCACTAGTAATACAATCTATGATTACCAATATTCATATTTGTTACCTGTAAACTTTGTAGCCCTCCATATGCTGTAAATAAGAGCAAAAACCCAAAAGAAACCACAAGGATGTTTTTGGTATTTCGGCTTATCATTTTTGCAGGTCTCCAATCCCTTGAATGTCTCAAAAGAGAGAAATTCCTCCAGTAAAGGTGCAGAAAGTACTGTTAAAATGTTAATGGGTCATAGACTGATAAACCTGCAATCTGTAAAGAGCTAATATAGCAAAGCTCATGTTGTAGGACAAAGTTCAGTGTATCGTAGGCATTCAGTTTGGATGACTAAAGCTTGGTCACTGAAATCCCTTATCAGTCACTAATATATGTTTTTGACACAGGTTTCCTTACGAGCTTTAAGGTTGAAAAAGCACAAGATCTGTGAGTTGGAAAATGCATTTTATTTGAACTGAAAACATTGACATAAGGTAAAATATGAATGATTCTAGTGTTAGAATCTTGAGATTGTTATTGTCAGGTGATTGTTCTTATGATATCAGCAACAATATTATGTTTATTGTTTTATCATGCTCGTCTCTCACGTGTAACTGGACATCTGTAAATGTAGACAGGCTAGCCAAGGAAGACATGTGCTGCACATTTTAACTGTAAATTAAAATGACAGGTTTTATGGCTCATGTATGGTTCGTCCTTTCTAAATTTGCAGACAAGGAGAGACTTTGACTGGTTGTCTTGTAATTGTTAAGCATTTTGTCACATTCTCAAATGGATAGCAGTGAAATGCTTTTTTCTGCAAACGCTGTTTCTGTAGAGTGAGCGGGACAATGTCTATTCACTGCAATATCATATTGCATTCAAAGTGACTTACAATACACTTACTGTTAGGACCGTTTCAATGAAGCAACCTGAACTTAAGCGTCTTGTCTAAGGGCACAATTGTGATATCACTGATCGATCCTTGCAGGATTTGAACCTGCAACCTTCCAGTTACTAGCCCAGATCTTAATATACACTGGAAAAAGTAGTAATCTGCAATTGTTAATTCAAGCATGTACAGTATTTCTTCTTGATTTACCATTTTTTTTTTTTTTTTTTTTTTTTTTTGCTTTGGTACTGTTTTCACAAGTAAGTGGTACATTTTCAGAACTCTTAGTACTAATATCACAACAGATCATCAAAAATGCAGTTTTTTCAAACATTTCAGCATATTTTCAATAGACTAAGTACAAAACACAAAATCACAAATTAACGTTTTCACCACACCAAATAAGTGTTTCATCTATATACTTTATAGCTTTCATTGAAAGTAACTGCCTTTCATAATGATATTAACATCAAACTCTGTTCTCGTTCAGTTTAACACATTTGTCTATCATTTGACCCATCTGTTCTTAATGGTTAATCAATGAATCATTTGGTATATCTATAGATTTTCAACTGGCTTGACTTTGTTATGTGTTTGTAAAATATCAACATTTACAGTAAATCACACGTTCAGAACAGGAAAACATGAACTGATATTTGGGCCATCAATGTCCACTAAGGCCTAACTGCTGAGTCTCTCTCATTTGTAAGTCACTTTGGTTACTGTAAAAGCATCTGCTTAGTGACTACAGTAAAAGTAAATGTAATTACTCAACCCAATCTGAAAATGTAAACTGTCAATTCATTCATACTGCACAGTAAGAGTACAGAACAGTATGGTACAGTAAATGACATTACAGATAGTGTACATTACTGTACTTGTTACACAATTCTTACTGTATCATATATTGACAACATACACTGTACTGTCAGAACTGACAGAGAACATCAGTCCTGCATCAAAACCAAGTTTTCTCTATTTTGGTTTTATTTGTTCACACCCTTATGCATTATGCAATCAAAACATTCAGTTATATACTGTAAAGGGTTGTATTCTTTATTTACTTTATACAAACATTGAACTTTTGTAGCTATCATAAAAAAATTTATGTCAGACTGTTAAACATTACACCCAATTTTATTTAACAATGAGGTATAATCTGATATTGAGAATATGGTCACGTTTAAAGGAACACATGGCAGATCCTGAGGTAACCCCAGCTGTGACTATTTTCAGCTATGTTTAATGTGTCATGGCGTCTAGTGCCGTAATGCCAAAAATTTACATTTTCTCATCATTTACTCACCCTCATGCCATCCCAGATATGAATGACTTTCTTTCTTCTGCGGAACACAAATGAAGATTTTTAGAAGAATATTTCAGCTCTGTAGGTCCATACAATGCATGTCAAGAGGGTTTAAAACTTTGAAGCTCAAAAAGCATATAAAGGTAGCATAAAAGTGATCCATAAGACTCTGGTTAAATCCATGTCTTCAAAAGCGAAATGATAGGTGTGGGTGAGAAACATATAAATATTTAATTCCCTTTTTTTTCTTTTTTTTTTTTTTTTACAATGAATCTCCACTTTTAAACATCCCTCCTAAGCGCTCTTCTCTCCAAAGAGTTCTTATTTTATTTATTTTTTGATTGACAGTCCTCATGCATATTGCCACCTACTGGGCAGGGAGGAGAACTTAGTAATAAACTTAATTTAAAAAGGACTTAATAGTAAAAAGGACCTTAATATTGATCTGTTTCTTACCCACACCTGTCATATCACTTCTGAAGACATGGATTTAACCACTGGAGTCCTATGGATTAATTTCATGGTACCTTTATGTGCTTTTTTGAGCTTCAATATTTTGGACCCTGCTGGCATTGTAAGGACATACAGAGCTGAGTTATTCTTCTAACAATCTTTGTTTGTGTTCAGCAGAAGAAAAAAAGACACATATCTGGTATGGCATGAGGGTGAGTAAATGATGAGATTCAGTTTTGGGTGAACTTTTCCTTTAATAAAATGGCTACCGCACAATCAAAATGAAGGTGCAATTTTTTCATTAAAACATTATTTTATTAAGCAAATGTATTAAATGTCATTCTTTTGCTAGAAGAAATATTCCATGACAATGGTTAGCTGGGTGAACAGTTGTTTTGTGTCATTGTTGGCATATTGTGTGTACTTTATTGACCAGTCAGCATCCAAGTCCGAAATTGTCCATTTTATAAGCTGAAATGCACATCAATAAAAGTCTGATTAGATATTCTATCGGTACATTTTACATTCTATAGGTACATCGGTACTGTTCAGTGTCATGAATCTTTGAAAATGTCAACACATTAGCTTTCTTCCAATTGAGAAAGGGGGTTATTTCATGACCTAAATATCTAAAACAAATAGAGCATGTCTGCTATTTTCTCAGGAATATTTGTACGACATTTTATCACGCACAAGATAACTTTACTTAATGTATAGTCAGCCAGCCATTTATCTTCTCACAAGAAGCATTTCATGAGTAAGTTGCAAGTAGGTTAACCAACCATCATCAAAGCAGCTAGACACTGCACCATCATGTTGTAGCATATGGACACAAAATACACCACATTTAACCTTTCAGGTTTAATGTTTGTATATATTCAACATAGCCACATGTACATGCAATACTGTAGTTTACACAAGAGTTACAGGCTTTTTACAAATGAGAATGTTTATTGAGCATGAATCCCTTTTTATTATTATGACATCCTTTGCGGACACACCTTTTACAGTCAACATTATTAGATAATGTTTTTGCAAAAGGATAAGGTTTTGTGAAGTGATAACCTGCTGTAATCACTGACATGTTGTCTCTG